>NW_027505546.1:0-174137 GCF_021521415.1 Bidens hawaiensis
AACCAATTTTATGTTAGTTGTTGATTTTAAGTTGTTTAGCAAACCACATTGCAATAACACAAACAAAAGTAAATCAATCATGCAAGCATAAAATATACAACCACAAGTTCATAACCATAGCCTCATAATGTTGACCACACTTGTTGACCGAAGACAAGTGTGTCAAAAGGTCTTTCCTAAGGGACTCAAAAGGAGATGTGCTTGTGTCGGTGAACTCCCACTTGATCCCGCATCCAAATGCTCCAAGTGTTCACCCCTGTGTTGTGGTCTCCTTCATTTTATTTGGGCCTCCTTCCTTGCATCTTCTTTTACAAAAATATATCCTAATACATTTTTCTCTAGTAAAAGAAATGCATCTAATCTACTTATTGTTACAAACCAATTGAAATGAATAAATAGATTACAAACCCAAATAAATATTACAACCATATCGAATGAACAAACAACCATTTGAATGAACAAACAATCAACACAAACATTCAACCAAACACAAGGCCATGGCTAGGTTATGAACATCCATTACATATCCAAATATGCAATAACACAACGACCCAAAATTGGTTCCCCATTCCCTAAAACTTTCGGCCAAACTTGACAAAATCGAAAGTTCCGGGTTTTGTCTAAACAACACAAATAATCATCCAAATGACTTAGTTTTTCAAGATTACCACATGCATGTAAAGTATAACCTTGAAAAACCATGGGGTAACCAAAACCCCTAAAATTTTCGACCATATGGTAAAACCCCACCATAAACCTGAAAATCTTTGGGTCTAATGAAGCATGCATCCGTATAAGCGGCTCTTGATGCCATTGCTGGGTTTTAACAAGATTATCAAAGTCATAAAATCCCTATTTTATGAAAAACGTAGCGGAAATTAGTTTTAAATCTTGTTAATTTGATATGTATAAAACCGATTTTACACATGCAAAACCCAATCTCGGATCCAAATACGAAATACATACTATCAAACAAATGCATGTCACTATAAGTCCATACATGTTAAAGCTACCTTTCAAATCCAAGGAAGAGGAAGGAGATGATGTTGAAGAAGGCAAAAACTTGAATATGAAGCTCCTCAAGCTAGCATACCCCAAGCTTTCCAACAAACACCACTTGTAGCTAGGATTTGGTAACACTTGTATCTTCTCCTTGGTTCCTATTTCCTTGGCCGTCCAAAGAGAGGAAGAGTAGGAGAGTGAGTAGAGGATTTATCCTCTAGTCCTACTCTTGGCCGTCCAAGAGAAGAAGAGAGGAGTAGAGAGAATTTTTCCTCAAGTATACTTTTGTTATGTTTCTTACAATGAAAGAGTGATGAAAGATGGATATAAAACCCACCACCCAAGTCCTTCAATCAAGAGCTTTGCATGCCTCCACTAACTTGTAACAATAATAAAATAATATCAAGACAAGGAGAGGGGGGGGGGGGGGTGGCCGGCCCCTTCCTTCATTGTTATTATTATTATTATTATTTTGTTTTATATATACATATTTATGTTATAAAACTTTTATAACATATAAATGTAACACAATACATAGGCAACATGTTAAACATATTGTTACTTAACCATTTTAATTAACAATATGGAATGCTCTTTCTTAAATCATAAATCATCCATATGATTTATTTATTTCACAAGTACATATTATTTAGAAACCCCTTTCCAAATAACTCAAGTGTTAATATTCATTTGTTATGATCATATCATATATAAACAAATATTATTGGTGTTTGTCTAGCTTGTTATTGAGTATGACCCTACTTGGATCATGACGTACTAGCCATATCAAGAAAAATATGTGTTTTGGGCATAACGAGTCCAACAAATATGAATGTTTGCATATTGGTAACATAATTTACTCTTACAGGATCCATCAACCTTTTTACTATATGACCGAATGTTATTATTTGATTAGTTAAGCAATAAGCTTTAACTAACAAGTCTTTTAACAAGAGTATTGTTGTTTAACCAGAAGTTTAAAAATTGATTGCTGAATGGGGTGGACCCCACCCTTTCTAGCCCTCTTGGTCATTAAGTGAATGGAAGGGTTTGACACCAGGGAGGTGTTTTGGTTTAGTGTTCCCAACCATAACACACGGTCTAAATACTAATACGTGAAGAATTTTGGAAAGAAAAAAAAGAAAGAAACCACATTCTCTCAAATAAAGAGAGAGCTTGTTTAAAACGAATTATAAAACAATAACAATATTACGTCATTCCCGCTTTGATATGAATTTGATGGTCATAAATTACAATATATTTGGCTGTTCGAAAAATAATAATGATAAAAATATTGTGTTTAGTAAACCATTTGAAAAACATATCTATCTTTAGTTATAAAAAGAATATAATTTAAAGACATACTTTCAAAATGTTGGTTTTACATGCCCAATAGGAGGAGTAATAACTGCAAATAAACATTACCTTTGCAGGACAACGATTATTGTTCCTCACGCATTCAATGCAACATTTATTCCTTCCTATTTTCGAATTCAAAATTTTTAGATCTTTAACTCATACTTCAATATATAAATAAATATATAAAACCAATTATTGTTTTACTTTTAAACTACATTTAAATATAATTTGTTAAATATGCATCCTAGTTAATTTAATTGTATATAACAGAATAAGGTATAAGTGAATTTACAAAAAAAAAAAAAATAATAATAATTGTTAGGGCTCGAATTTTCAGTATACTGGACAAGCAGTATGTTCAGGTTAACTTCAAGACACGGTATCTTCCAAGGTAATAGGTATCCTAGATCTGTTATATAATTAACAGATTGTTTGCCATCTTTCCTTGTTTACCAGGTCAAGAGATTTATGGTGATTTGCTGGACACTCGAACTTGCAGTTATTAGCGCGTGATTAAAAAGGAAATGTGGGAATTAACGGCTAACTGGAAGAAGTCAATCATTTCAATAATTATAGGAAAGTTTGTTAGCTTTATTTTTGTTATAAATAGAGCACCAACTCGGATCAAGACACACACTCTAGACACACGAGACTTACTAGTACTCGCACTCTTTGTAATCACGATCGAGTTTTAGCTCCACACTTGTAACCATTTTTTTGTTATTAATAAATCGGTGGTGATGGTTTTCACCACCCGGGGTTTTTTTCTTGTTATCCTCAGGATAACGAGTTTTTCTTCGCAACAAATCTCTATGTTCAAGCCAATTTTACAAGCACCTAGTCCCATTAACTAATTTGGTTGTAAAATCACTCTTGTTAATTTTTAACCAAAACAATAATAACCAAAGTGCAATTTCATAAATGCAAGTAATGTTGTAAATAATAGTTAGGCGCTAGCGGACGAAGGGTAAGAACTATAGATTAATCGGATTGAATTTAAAATGCAGTTTTCAAAATTATATGTGTATACACGCATTGGTATGAATTTAGTCCCTCAAACTTCATAAATTTGAACAAGCAAGTATCCCGCTATGATTTTATATAAATTTAAATGTTTTATTAATATTTAAACTTTTATAAACTTAACTTATCGAACAATAACGAGACTTAAACAAATGTTAATAAATGCGAGAAAAGAGAAAATAATATAATGCCAACTTTTAGTATGATTAGATCATTTTTTAGTTTATAAATTATGCCTCCTATCTTTTTAATTCTTGGATTAAAATGTTACATCTATGCTAAACTCCATTGACACCCCACACACCTTTAACATATTATACTGGTCGTATGATATGAAAGTTTGTTAGCGGCTTCACGTATACCGTAAATATAAATGTAAAAACTATATAATAGTTTGTTTGTTTCTAACCATTTGTTGGACATAATAATTGTTAAGATGCAGGAGAAAAACACTTTACAACGGTGGATAGAGACATGTTAAATACTTTTTGAGCATGATGATGGCAGCTTTGCTTTCAACCCATTACCTATTATTCAACATGTGAATTGGCAAATGAATTCACAAATGTCACAATCATATGTTTTAGTGGAAATATTATGTGTTTATTTCAACTTTTCTGCCAGCATGTATTGTTTGTTCTTTACTCTTATGTTTTCCTTTTGGAGCATGGCAATATTGTGTCTACCAATGTGGTTCTTAAAAGTTTTAGAATATTGATCTTATTGTTTTTATTTTAGAAAAAACTGGATATTAATAATTCAAAGTATGACTTATTTATCGATAATAATAAAAAATTATCAATGTTATCACTGGCGGTCCGAACTTTCACTTTCGTTGCTAATAAGGGCAATCCCAATAGCATAATAGTCATAAATTTACAATCACATCATATTTGATTTCCACTCGATTTTCGCTTGTATGTTCCTTGCTTAATACATAATCGTCATTGTGAGCAAAAAAAAACGTGAATTAATGAAGATTATACCATTGAGATTGCGTGTAGCAATGGAAGTGAAAGTTAAAACCGTAAGTGATCACATTAATAATATAGATCATTATCGACCAATAGGTCAAAGAATTTGTAAAATCAACTTCTTCTTATATTAATTTTAAATGTGTGACCAATGTGAAATACTATGCTTACATTATTTTCGGTTTATTAATAGTTTATTAAGTTTTACTTTATACATACAAGTCAATTTCTTTTGGTTTTTTGGTTTGTCTTTTGTGTTTCAAACCTTTTTTAGAAAGGGAATACTATGCTCTAGTATTTAGTATTTACAGCTTGAAAAGCACCATGAAAAGTTTCTGAAAAATTCAAATAGTGACCCATTGTGTGAAAAAGATAGCACTCGGTTGTTTGGTTAAATACAAGTATATAATTTAGTATGTTTTTTTTAATAAAAATTATACTTTTTAACAGTCATGATAAAATTGCAACTAAATTAAATAAACATATATAATTCACTCAATGTAAGTTTCCTAAAGCTTAATATTATTACAAGAGAAATAAAGAAAATTACTACATCACAATTGATATCAGATTACTCCATGTAAGTTTCCTTAAGCCTAATATTATTACATATATAATAATAATTCACTCGATGTAAGTTTTAGGGCCTTATCGCCAAGCTCATCACCATCAGTGAGATCCATTGGGCCTTTTTCTAGAAGCGGAAGTAAAAGCCTGTTCCACGGGCTACCCAACAACCTCATCCTTCTGACATTAATTGAGCCCAAAATTCCTATGCAATCATCATATCATAATAATAAGTAATTTAAAAATACAAATATATACTAAAGGGGGGTCCAAACCAAGCCCAATCGCCCCACGTTGAAAACCCATACGGATACGGGTCGACCCATTTTGGCAAGAGTCTCCCGGCGATTCTTCGCATCCTCCGGTTTCGTTGCAGAGATCAGGTAAGCTTTTAATTTCAAGTTTGACTGTTTTTTGGTCAACTTTGTTAAATATCCAATAGCCAAAAATATCTATAATTTTAATTCTTTTAAAGAATTGATTTTTCTTGAATATGAATTCGGTTGAATACAGTTTTTAATGAAAACAAAACTTAATTTGGCTCGTTTTGAGCTTGAGCTCAGGTTCGGCTCGTTTAATTATTAATTACCTAATTAGTATAATTGAGAAGGTAAGGACTTCATTTTTTATATATTTTTATATGTTTGTGGAATGACAACAATAATTTGTTTTCTATTGGTTTGGTTGCGCACTCTCAAGTCCAACCAGGGGCGAAGGTTAGCGAAGGCCCGGGGTGGCCCGGCCCCGCCTTTTTTAGCAGTTGCCTAAATTTACCTGTTTTTCCCTGAAATATTTTTATGTAGTGTAAATTTACCTGTTTTTGACTTAAATTTGAGCCCCCATGTTTATGAATTTTTAATACATTTTAAGTCCGCCCCCCTCGACGAACTCGTCCAAGCTTCGTTACTGAGTCCAACTTGTGTTAAAATATTTGATTTTTTTTTCCTTGTCAGGTCTTAAGCTACAGTTGTGTGATATGTTTTATGGTGTGTGTTATCTGAGTTCAAGCCGTTAGATAGACCGTATCCAGATTCAACTCCTTAGAGGTTAAACGTAACCCGGGTTTGACCTGTTAAGATGTAAAACATAACATGAATCGACCCCTTACGAGAGATAAAAATTAAAACAAAGTGTACCACCCGCTAGTAGACCGGTAGAGTTTAAACATAACCCAAATCGATACGCTATAGGTTAAAATTCTGGGTTGTTCAAAAAGCTCGAGGCTCGAAGCTCGGGCTCGCGGCTCGCTCGATAAAAGCTCGAATAAAACTAGCTATAAAAAGTTGATTTGAAACATCCTGAGCTGATTTGGATCATTTTTGTAACCGAGCCAAAATCGACCTTTGCTCGGCTCGAGTCATGGCTCAGCTCATTGGCTCGATCTAAGCTCGTTTAACTTCGAAATTGAGCTAGAGCCTAGCTAAGTTGCCTTGTTTAATTTTGAGCCCGAGCTCGAAACCATCCTGGCTCGACTCGGGCTCGACTCGTGAACCGCCCTAGGTTAAATGCAACTCAAGTTCGGCCCGTTAGAGAGACCATACCTGAGTTTGCAAACGAACATGACCCCTTATAACCATCTTTAGAAATTAACAATTCCCCTGAACCCGGGCTATTTCTCTAGAGCGGGTAAAAACGGGTCTTCTAACATGGGTCTAAACGGGTAATTTTGGTATGCGGCTTCATGCAGGTTGTTTTCTAAAATGGGCCAAAAGCGGGTTTATTTTTCATTTATGCAGACAAAAGCGGGTTTACTTTATGCAAATGTGTATGTTGCATAAATTTCTATGTATTTGCTGCATTTTATCAGCAGCCACAGTCCTAGCTATTTCCCTGCCGTAAATCACTAGTTTATATAAGTTTTTAGTTATTTTTATGTATTTTGTTAAAACCCTTAGACAAGCTTCAGCTTTGCTCGAGCTTGTGTAGTACCTTACATGAGCCAAAGCTCGGCTCAAACTCAAACTCGCCTGTGCAGTGTAAAATTAATACATAGACATCCAAAACAGGTCAAACTTAAAAATACCTTCGGGCCCGGGCTCAATAACTACACAAGCTTTATCTCGAAAAAGCTCGGCTCGTTTCGAGCTTTTATCGACCCGATATTGCAATCTCGAGTAGCTCGTGAGCGGCTCGTTACTGAACACCCCTACGTAATGGATTCAATTGGTACTTATTTAGGAACTCATAGGATTTTAAAGCATTTCAAAGAGAAGATGGACCAATATAGGTTTAGGATATAAAACTATAACTGCTTTAGTTTTTATTTAGTATAATTTAGTAACAAATTAGTTATGGTGTTAAAAAATTAGGGGTGTGCGTGGTGCGGTTCTGTGCGGTTTTGGGCTAAAACCAAAACTTCAAATTTTGGAATTTTTTGAAACCGTTCGGTTTCGGTTTTCTCCATTTGAGCTTGAAAATTTTAGGCCGATAAGAAAGTTGGCAAAAAATAATGAATTTAGGTATAAATAATTTTGTTAATTGTTAACTAATAGACTATTATACATTTGGCCAAAACTATTTGAATTACATATTTATTAAATTCTTATAAATTACTTAAAATAAAAAAATAAAAATTTAGGAATTTGGTTCGGTTCGGTTCGGTTTTTTCTGTTTTTATTACATGCAAACCAAAACCGAACCGGTTTTTACAAAAACATAAAACCAAACCGTCGGTTTTTGTTTCGGTTCGGTTTTTTCGGTTTTGTGTCGATTTTTTCGGTTTCTTGCACACCCCTAACACAAATATAACCTTGACTTATGACAGGATCAAAGTAACAAGAAAGATGCAATCTTTAAAAGACATCATGCCTGCAGCGCGAAACAACATAAACACACAGTTCATAGTTTTGGAAAAAGGCAGGATAACATTAGAAGGAGGTCAAAACAAGACATGTTTAGGGCTCGTGGCCGACGAGTCGGCATCGGTTCACTTTCAGTTCTGGAATGAAGAGTGTGAGGCGTTTCAGCCCGGAGATATTGTAAGTTTGTCTAATGGAATATTTTCTTATAACCGCGGTAACCATTTGGTTTTGAGGGCGGGCAAAAGAGGCAAGGTGGAGAAGGTAGGAGAGTTTACGATGAATTTTGTGGAATCACCAAATATGAGTGAGATTTCGTGGGTCCCGGATCCGAATAACTCGGGGACGTATATACAAGAGTCGGTTGTTTCTCCATGTTCGCGTATTTTCCCACCAGTGGTTTAAACTACTGCAGCAAAAGCTTTTGAAAATGTAGCTACTGCAATGTACTCTGTATCGAAAGTTTTAACGTGGTGCGGTTTTGACTGAAATTTTGAATTTTACTGGCTTTTATTATTTTCTATATCCATATTACAAAAGCTTTAAATCTAGTGGCTCAATTCTTGAAGTTTATAGTTATGCATAAATCTATTGATCATGAAAGCAGAGTTTTTAGTTATTCAGGCTTGTGTATGCTCAAAGTTGTGTTGTTTTTAATCCTGGCAAAACATGCGGGTCGGGTTGGGTACCTGGTCAAAACGTGTTTATGTCAAAACGGGCTCTTCTAAAAACATTGATTTGATTTGGGTCAGGTCGGGCTCGCCTTCAAATGGGTCGTCTAAACTAAGGATAAAAGTATCAAATTGTCCATTTTAAGTTAACTTCAATAAGATCAGTCTGTTTTGACCCGTTGCATAATTTTGGGTAGACCCAAATTGTCCCATTGTGATATTTAAGTAGACCCGAATGAACCCGCAAAAACCTTCTTTTTTTTAGCAATATAAGATCATAAACAGATATATACTTGGTATATGCGAAGAAACCTTGCGCACCTAATGATAGTAAGTATTAAGTAATAGGCACTCAATAGGTATAAGACCCGTTAGGCGGTTACCAGACATAGTTTTACAATCAAGTATTAGAGATTACCAAAAACTGCGTCGTTATCGTTCCCACTAAAATCTTTGTTTTCAAACTAATAAAGGGAAATTTCAAACTTATGGTACAAAAATCAAACTCATATCAAGAAACTTAATAAAAAACACTGAAAGTCATAGTCAAAGTCAAATCAAGAAGCATAATAACAATCAAACTAATGTGTTCTATTTATTTGAATTCCATGAAATGATACAACTTCACTAATGAAAGCAAATTTGCTCTTACCAGTCATGAATCCTACAATAATAATAATAACAGTAATAATAATAATGCTACAACAAATTACATCTCCATGAGTTCATCCATAGCCACATTAACCTCTTGAACCACAAAAAACACAGAAAAACCGAAACAAAAACTCGTTCATCGTGTTACCATCCCTCGCTTCCGCCCTCCTTTATACCCATATACTCGAAAACAAGATAATACGACCGGAAGCACAAGACTAACAAAACAATCATGTTCATATATCAAAACAAATAACATATCAAGAACAAGGTTACCATTAATGATCACTCTTCTTGCCCGAACCGTAATAACTAACATACCATCTAACAAACTTCTTCAACCCCGTATGCAAATCCGTAGTCGGCTTATACCCAAACTCCCGTTGCGCAAAACTTATATTCGCATGCGTAAACGGCACATCCCCATTTCTCGGCAACTTCACCACCCGCCGCTTCGCCTTCACCTTCAACAACTTCTCCAATATACTAACAAGATCTGAAACCGCCACAGGCGAAGTATTCCCCAAATTAAATACCCTCAACTGCGCCGCACCCTTCTTCTTCCCACCACTTCCGGTACTCTTCTCCGCAGTATCCAAAGCACCCAAACAACCCTTCACCACATCATCAATATACGTAAAATCACGCGCGACCGTCCCATGGTTCGCCGACTCGAAAATACTAATCGCTTTCCCTTTCAAAATATCCTTAGTAAAGAAAAAATACGCCATGTCCGGCCTACCCCACGGCCCATAAACCGTGAAGAATCTCAAACCGGTTAACGACAACCCGTAAATATGATTATACGTATGCGCGATTTCCTCGCCCGCTTTCTTTGTCGCGGCGTATAAGCTCGCGGGCTGGTCGGTTCGGTCTTTTTCCGAAAAGGGTACTTTGGTATTTAACCCGTAAACCGAACTAGACGACGCCCAAACGATAGCAGGTTGCGGGCTTGCATTTTTACAAACTTCTAAAAGATTTACAAAGCCAGCAATATTACTATGAATATAAGAACTAGGGTTTTGCATTGCATATCTAACACCAGCTTGAGCTGCTAAATGCATAACATGAGTAAAGTGTACAACCTCAAATAGCTTCTTTAACAAAACGCTGTCGTTTAGGTCACCTTCCACAATAAAAACACCACTTCTTTCTAATAAACTCTGCCTAGCTCTCTTAAGGGTAATATCGTAATAATCGTTAAAATTGTCTAACCCTAGGACGCCGTCGCCACGGCGTTTCAGGGCGGCGCTGACGTGGGTTCCGACGAAGCCGGCGGCGCCGGTGACAAAGACGGAAAACCCGGATTTGGATCGGATCTTGGAGGAGGATTTGACCCGTTTTTCCCAGTCGGGTCCGCCCCAAGATCTGGTTTTTAAAGATCTGCGAGAGAGATCTGATGATGGGGTAATGGACGGTGAGGATTTGAAGAAGAAGATGAAGATTAACATTAGGAAAATGAAGCTCCAAAATGTGAGCTTTGCGAGGTATGAATAATGCCATCTGATTCTGTGATTGTAATTGGGTTTATCCAGATGAGATAACTTCATAATTTAATTTCTCAAGAAAATGAAAAAAGATTGAATTTTTTAGGGTTTGAAGGATGACCCAAATGCCCAAATTGTTGATAATTGATGAAAAAGAACAAAAGGGTTCAATTGATATTGGGTTTCTTGAAATGAACAGATGAAATTTTTAGGGTTTGAAGGAAGACCCAAATCTTATCAAGAAAATGGTGATTGATGGAGAAGAACAAAAGGGTGCAAAAGGGTATTGTTTAATTTGTTGAATAAAGATGGAATCTTGGGTTTCTTGAAATTGTGGGTTTTCTTGATTGATTGCAGAAAGAAAGAAATGTGTGATTGGAGAGAGAGAGAAAAAGAGAGGTGGACTGGATGAAGATGGAAACAAGAATGGATTTGAAGGTTTTAATATAATAATAATAATAATAATGGATATTGAAGGTGGACTCATTATACAGACGAACAAAATCAAGAAAAAGGTAAATAGTAAAAAAGATATGGTTAATTAATTAATTAATATCTGTAAAAAAGGAAAACTGTTACTAAAAGTAGGTTTTTGTGTTTAGATTCTATTTGTCACCTGTCTTTTTAAAAAAAGTAAATAAATAAAAATAAATGGAAACAAGATTAAGATGCATAATTGGGAGGTGTGATTGGGGGTTTAGGTTTAATTTAGAGGCCTTTATTTTGATGATTGATTGTGTGTTTATTTTGGGATTTGCAAGTGTGTGTTGGCTGGTGGCAATAGGGAGTGAGATTTTGAGCCTAATTATGAGGAGGATTGCTTTTTACTTTTTACAACATTGAAATAGTATAATCATTAACTGGTTATTTTCTTTATGGCAACATATATTGTATGAAAATAAATACGGTATAATGGTGTATATAAAAGGAAGTTAAATAAGTGGCAAAAAAATGCAATGCAAAAATGCTACAATTGTAACCTAGTTTCAAATTCGATTAGCATACAGTAAGAAAACGTCTAAGATGAAAGCCAGATAAACGATGATGTGGCATGCATGTTATAATGTATAATCGTTACTATACCTGGCATGCATAATATACAAGTGTTAAAAACACCTATGTTACAAGGGTTGTCGAGTATAACAACAACAACAACCACATAGAGACGTGTGTATATTGTTTTATTGGTGATAAATAATAAGATTATATATAACTATAGTACCGTCTCTTACACTTACACTATCTGGCATGCAGAAGATGCAACTTTTTTCTTTTTTTTTTAGGTCTTGTAGTTTTCTACTTAAAATATTGTGTTGTCATTTCTAACGGTGTTGCACGTGATTACTTGAAGAAAATTTAAGATATTGGTATGTGTTGAATTGTTATAAGCTAGACACAACAAAGTAAATAATTTCTAGATGTCACATGCTTGAAAATATTAATTTTGAAACATTTTTAAGTAAATATTTCAAAATGTGAAAGTATTGAGTTAGATTTTGACTAGTTCAAAAGTCTTAACAGCCCAAAGTAAATTTAAACGTGAGCATATAAACTGGTAACATGAACACATTTCCTATTTCAATATTCAACTTTTACATTGAAAATCCAATTATTTTTACACCACAAAGTAGGTACACCACAAACTATGATTTAATCCCAAAAGAAATATATGACGATTTTTATGGGTTGTGCATCCAAAATGACGAAATGGATTGAACCTTTTTCGGGCCACCAAGTTTCCGAACCCTAAGAATTAGGTGCGCTATCATACCCGTCACAAACCCTAGGGCTGCGCTCGAGCCCACAAGTGAGACCGCAGTGCACACAAGCACAACAAACGAATCTTCTTTCGACTTCATGTCCCTAGCACACATGGCTAGCTCAATACCCGCAAACAACAACAAAACCCCTAAAACCCCAACCGGAAATGCACTTAATATCTTAACTATAGACCCACCTAGCACCAACCCTAGTACCAATTTGGTCACACCAAGTAGTGCCACACACCCACCACTCCTCCCTCCAAACTTGTATTGACCCGCCAGCCCACCCGCCCCATGACAACATGGCATCGCACCGAACCAACACCCTATTAGGTTCATCAACCCAACAGTCCTGGAAACCGACGTCACGGTTACGTTCTTGTCCGGAAACAAATCCGTTGACAACTTGCATACAGCGATAACCGAGTTGAGAATCGACAAGGGTAATTGTGGAATTGTACCCTTAACAAATCCTTTTTTCCAAGCACTTTTGGAAATTTTAACAACTTGTATAGAAGATGGCCCAAATTTAAACCCTTTAATCACTTTGGGCTCTCTTATAATTGCCAATGTTACCCCTAACAAAAACACCATAAACGCCGAGGGTAAACTCGTCACAATCCTTCTCCATCTACCTTTATTATTATTTTCACTACTAGAAAACTGGGTATTTACGACAGCAGTTTCAACATCATTAGCATCTTCATTTCCATCTTCGTCGCCCGCACCATTCACAATTGTAATAAAACAAATGCAAATAATCGCCAAAACCAACCCATCAAGACCTAACCAATCTCGACTCCCCTTCGACTTTGACTTCGAAAAGTCTTGAACTTTTCGTATATACTTAACCGCGGTCATCGCAAACGATAAACCTTGCGCTAGTTGAATTCCCCTAACAACCGGTAACGGGATTAGTCGATAAGCCAACCGCATAAGTCCCGTGACACCCAATACAAATAATATCGCACCCGTGCAAATACCGGCCGCCATGGCCTCTGGGATGCCAAAATCCTTGTCGGATATAGCCACCGCAGCGATAGACTTCATCGGTTGGACCGGCATGGGGACACCATAGATAGCACCCGTTACAAAGTTGTATATTCCTGTGAATATTAATGTGGTACCCAAATTTAAGTCACTAGCAAGTGTCAATGCTAAGATTATTGGTATGTACGTGCCTAAGTCACCCATTGCACCATTGAGTTCCGCCCATTTCGACCGGAAAATTAAATTGTTTTTAAACTTTGTGACGGCTGTGGTGGCGGTGGAGGTGGGTTGTGGTGGATGGTGGTCGTTATTGGACTCCATGGGGATCAAACGGCGGTGTAATGTGTTTATGAAAACAAAGGTTATGAGAATATGAGCATTTTATAAAGGGTGGTAGGGTTTAAAGAATTAAATGACTGTTAATATGATGTCAGGCATCTTTTAGTCAACTTCTAAAAAGTTATACTTTATAGTTTTCAGTATCCATCAATAGTTTATTTATTTTTTATTTTTTTAATTTTTTTTATCCAGGGACGATACCATCTCGTGTTGTTCGGTTAGTCTATGTATTGTGAGCTAACAACAAAGTATATAACGACTCGATTAACCAATGTTATCATGTTGTAGGTGACTAGGGATTAAAAAAAACTTTAATTGGTGCATTTAGAGATAGAGCCTCATCAGATCTTGCATACAAGGCGTTGATGTGTTAACCCTTTTTTTTTTTTTGTGAGCAACGTTTTGAAGTACCCTCAATACCCAATTAAGCCTTTCTGAGACGAAATGTCAACCGTCTATACTGATTTTGATACACCAGACCTAACTCACCCAGGAACACCAAAGAGGAATGTGAGAAGACCTCATGTAATCAGGTTTCGAACCTGAGACCTCAAAGATCTCAAGCCTTAACCATCAACTCCATACCATTAGACCAAAATGTCAATGACTTAATCTGTTAACTAACCCACCCTTTAACGCCTCCTACGATTGGAGCGGGGTGGTTTTTTAGGCGTTATCACGTCATTCCACACACGTAGCCTTAACCCAACATAATAATTGATATACTGCTCTATTAATTATACCAACTTAAACACGTCTGGTTAAAAATTTGATTTATTTAGTGACATTTGTTAGCCTGTTTTTAATGAGATGTAGCACTAGAGTCTCAACTTATGTTATTTTGTAAATATAAATTTATTTTCAAACTGTATATAAGAGGCTTAGATAAAATAATAATCATGCTAATGTCAGATTTATGAGTTCAAATCTAAGATGACCTTTTAAATAATGAGAGGCCATAAGCAAAAGAGAAGTAAATGGCACATAATATGGTATAAGGCATCTAAGGCATCATATACTTATATTCTCATAGGATGTATATTGATATGTGTATTTTAATACACTCGCCCTCCCCCACACTCTATTAACGGCGTTGTTGTTGCTCTGATTATTAGAATTTTTTTTTTGAAAGCGAGGCTGAATTATAAGGATTAATAGGGCTGTAAACGAACACGAACAAGGCCTTGTTCGTGTTCGTTCGTTAAGTAAATAATGTGTTCACGAACGGTTCATGAATACTTACCGAACGAGATTTTATGTCCGTGTTTGGTCATTAAGGAAATTAATGTGTTCACGAACGGTTCACGAACACAAACGAAATCGGCAGAGCCTAGAGATTGAGACCGATGCATTCAACAATGTGAGTAATGAAAGCCCGTAAAAGAGTCGAATGAACACGAACAAGGGCATGCTCGTGTTCGTTCATTTAACTTTAAAAGAACACGAACACTTAATCGAATAAATATTTATGTTCATGTTCATTTATTTAAAAATGGACATTTGTGTTTGTTTGTTTAAAGTCTAAACTAACATAACTGAATAAAGATAAACGAACATGTATGAACAAACGTAAATGAACACAAACATAAATGAACTTAAATGAAAACACTTAAATGAACACAAATTAGCAAATATAAAACCATTAAGCAGATGACCTATCCAGATAATATTTAATTATTTTCTATTAATGCATAAATGAACATATATAAACAGACATAAACGAATGTTCATGAACATAAATGAACGAACGGAACATATGTTCATGTTCGTTCGTTTATTAAATAAATGAATTTCCCGCCGAACGGTTCACGATAGTTCACCGAACGTTCGGTTCATTTACAGACCTAAGGATTAATCACTTAGGGGGCTGGAAAAATATTTTCTTTTAAAAGGGGGGTTGCCTCCATTTGTAATGGCGGGAAGTTTTAAAAGTATAGGGTTATTGGAGTTAGTCAGAGAATGTAATCTCCCCTCCGTTGTTAATGGAGTATCTCCCCTCCCTTTCTAACGAAGGGGAGTTTGAAAAGTTACATGTACCATAGTTGGCTTTTGAAAAATACAAGGGGTGGGCATATTTTGAAGATAAAATACTAGACAACTAACAACAAAAAAAAAATTCTTCAGTTCAGTCAGTTGACTTTATTTTGAGAGCTTAACACCATGCCATCGAAATTTTGTCATGTGTGACATGATTCTTAAATAAGACAAGAATACTATACATAAATCCAGTTTCTTTTGAGTGCATTAAAACATTTTGAAAAACGTCAGCTCATACAGTCGCTAACTCTACTCATAAATTACATAACTTTTTACAACTGCGAGAAAAATCCAACACCTTGATGCCCGTTAGTTATTAAGCAATTCATGTTTTATTTCAAAAGCCACTATTTGATTATTCACTATCATCGGCTAACAAGGCCCCGATCGATGTGCTTTATGGACCGTATAATGTGGGAATTGGATTGTGCACCAACAAACAAAAACTCCTACTTGATTATACTTCATAATGTATGTTATTATATACTTTTCTAAACTGAAACTAACCCATCTTCAGCCCATTATGCATCAACACCCGGGCCTGGATACGCAGGGAGGCTCATTATGCGCTTGTCCACAACAGGCCCGCCAACTGTGAAATGATAAAGGCTTTGAAACTTTGATCCAGTCAACCCAAGCACCTCATGAACTGCAAATCAAAATTATGATTTTAATACAGATTTCATAATTGTGTTAATATATTAACTTTTAAAAAAATTAAAACTGGAAAATATCAACACGGAGTAAGATATTGATTGCATACCGGGATCATCAAAAAAACAACCAATGCCGGTTGCAGAAATGCCAACCGCGTGTGCTTCAAGGTACAACACCTGACCAACAACTCCTGTTTCCCAAAACAACCTTGGATACATCCAAGCATCCTTGTCATGTAACGTCGGCTCAACACGTGCCACCATACCCAGGCTAAAGCAACCATCACTTGCGATATCCTACACGAGTAACAACAATTATTAAACAAAAAGGTTTCAAAAAAAATTTATTTAGAGCTAGAAAACGAGTACCTGATGACACGAAAGATGTTTTGAGAGCTTCATACAATCCATTCTTGCAAGTTCATATAATGGCAACTCGGGTGGGCACCCCTCGGGTTTCTCCCACTTGAATTCCGACCTCGTGGCCATTTTAATATCATCGAAATGGTCTTCATTTCTAACAAGAAAATACAACCCGTTTGGCAAACCGACAACCCTATGCACAAACAACACACAATGCACTTCACTATCCCAATCCATGGCTCGAAATGGTAACGCCAGTTGTCGTTTTTGCTTTTCTTGAAAACCAGAAGGAAGACAACGAAGTAAAATCTGATAAAATGTGTTTCTTTCAATTGATGTAACTCCATCCATATCAACCGCACTCCTACGCTTTCTCACGAGTTCCGTTAACGTTATATTATGATATATATTCTCGCCACAAGTCGCACTCTTTATGAACGGGTCAATAACAAAACTTTTCTCTAAAGTTAATGGCTTTTTCACTGTCTCTGTGGTTTTGTATATTATATCCCAACATACATGTTCTTTACTAAGTGAATTAGGCTCACCTTTCCAATCCAAATTAGAAAACTTCGAAATCTCAAAGCTCAAATCTTTATAATTGATATCAAATTTATCGATCCCGTTAGGAAAAACAAGAAGCAAACAATCAGGATGCTCAAATTCCATCTCTTCAAACTTACCTTTAACTGTTCTTGAAGGAATCTTGAACTCTGGATAAACTTCAAGCCCCATTATTTTCTTTAACTCATCATGCCCCAACCCATCAAGTATCTTCACATCCCACCCTTGACCAGCAGCTGCCATTGTAACCGCTGCAATCGCATGACCCATGTCATGGTTACAGTACCTGAAAGTAGGGAGGTGTTCATGAAACTGAAATACGGATCAGAAACCTAAAAGCCAAACTGAAACAAAAACGGAAGGTTTGTTTATTTTTTTTTTATGTTTTTGTAAAAACTGAACTTTGCATGTAATAAAAACCAAACCGAATTTATAAATTTTCATTTTTTATTTTAACTATTTATAAGAATCTAGTAAATATGTTAGTCTATTAGTTTAGCCCAAATGTATAAAATACCCAAAAAACCGAAACTGAACGGTTTTCAAAAATTCAAAACCTGACGTTCCGGTTTTTGGTTTGGTTTTAGCCCAAAACCGGCCCAAACCGAGCCCTCTCAAATGATTTTGGCCAAATTCACTATTTTGTGCCAAGTTTTATTTTCGGCCCAAAATTTTCAACCTCAAATGACAATACTAAAAAATCGAAACCGAATGGTTATGATAAAAAATTCAAACAGAAGTTTCGGTTTTAGCCCAAAACTGACCCAAACCGAGCCATGCACACCCGCACCTGAAAGCCCTCTCAAATGATTTTGGCCAAATTTAGTATTTTTTGCTAATTTCTGTTTTCGGCCCAAAACTTTCAAGCTCAAATGGCAGTACTAAAAAACCGAAACCGAACAGTTATTATCAAAAATTCAAACCGAAGTTTTGTATTTTGGTTCAGTTTTAGCCTAAAACCGACCCAAACCGAACCACGCACACCCATACCCAAAAGCCCTCTCAAATGATTTTGGCCAAATTTACTATTTTGTGCCAATTTTTATTTTCGGCCCAAAATTTTCAAGCTCATACGGCAATACTAAAAAACCAAAACCGAACGGTTATTATCAAAATCCAAACCAAAGTTTCGATTTTTGGTTCAGTTTTTGCCCAAAACTGACCCGTACCTGAAAGCCCTCTCACCATACTTCCAAGCTTCCCGCCAAAAAACCGAAGAAAGCCCTATTAAAAAAGAACCATCTGGGAACAAATTGGGGAACAACCCAGATGGGATTTGAGCCCTAATCTCCAACGCATGCTGCTTTGGTGCGTAATGAGCCACAAAACCCAGATCAGAAATGGGTTCAATTGGTGGGCATATGATGTAAGCTTCAGTCGGGTGTAAATTGCCGGAGCTAGGGTTTACTCTGAGCGACCAGGTGGAAAACCCAGTTGATTTCCAAGCTGATAACGCCAAAGAATCGTACAAGAATTGAGATATTGTGGAATTAGAGATGGGCTTTGGGTTTGGGAGTGAACGGAAGAGTGAATTGTAAAGTGGTGAGTCGCCGGAGTCTCGCCGGAGATGGTGGAGTGCGGCGGGGATGTAGCGGCGGAAGGGGTTTGGTTGGTTATCCCAGTCGAGGCCGTGGGGCCCTTTGGAGTAGTTGGTGAATGAGTGTTTGGTTTGGTTGTGGTATGTTAGGACTTGGGTTAGTTGTTCTTGGTTTTGGTGTGGTGTGGATGTGGTGGTTGACATGGTGACACGTGGCGGTGGCCGGAGGAGGGTGGTGGTGGTGGGTGGTCGGAGGAGGAGAAGGTGGGGGTTGTGGATTCTACGGTGGAAAGGTTTCATTTTGGTAAGTTGGTATAGGAAGTTGTGAGAGTCTACATAGTAGAGTAGAGGTGTCTAGATACACAGATTCGGGCCTGTAAATCGGTTTACGGACGACCTGATAAATTTGTGGTTAGGGCCGTCTCTGACCCATATAGGGCTCGACCGACTTGATAAGGGCACGCAATTTTGTTTCGAAGCATTTTTTAAGGTCTCTTGATTCGTTTAATTTTGTTTTGTTTATCGCTTAACTTTATTTTGTATATGTGTTATTGTAAAGTACAATAAGTAAATTCTCTTGATTCGTTCAATTTTGTTTTGTTTATCGCTTAACTTTATTTTGTGTATGTTTTATTGTAAAATACAATTAGTAAATAATTTTGTTTTGTTTATTCTTATTAAAATTAGCGTCAATCTCTTGAGAGAAAAAAAAAATTATACAAGGCCTACTTTTTAATACTTGTCTTGGGCATTTGAAGATACAAACCGGTTTAAAAATCAAACCGAGCAAACCTATGTGAAAAACCATTTTAAGTCCTTTAAATTTTCTTTTGTTCTTATAGAGCCATTTACCGGCCTAGCCTTAGTGGGCCGTTGTTGTTACTTCCATTTGGTTACGAATAAAAAGTTAAAACCCCAATTTATGACCAGTGCAACTTTAAAACTTGACCTTGGGCCCATTTAAGAATATAGCACTATAGGCTTATAGCCCCTTAGGTAGAGGTGTGCAAAACCGGTTTATAAATCAAACCGATTTGGTCAACGGCTGGTCAAAACTGGTTTGACTCAAACCGTTTGGTTTATAAACCGGTTTAGAAGTAAGATAGGCTGGTCTTGTCACGTCGGTTCGGTCCGGTTTATAAACTGATTTAACCATTTTTTCTCAAACCAGTTCGGTTTTAAAACCGGTTTGATAGATCTTAAGGGGGAACCGGTCCTGATACTGGCTGTTTGGGTCGGTTTAGGAACCGGTTTGGATGAAACCAGTTTTTTGTACACCTCTACCCTTAGGCCTTAACCTTCGGCCCACAACATTTATTTTTATGGGTTATTGAAGGTAAACTGGTAAAGCATATTAAACTAGATGCTTTAAACATGTGAGTTGTGTCGGGGATCTGACGGGAACTCGTTTGACATCCGTTTAGTTTGTTATGATATCGGTTCGTATTATCATAAAATTTTGGGTTTGTTTGTGTAACTTAATGGAACATAAGGTTACCATAATAAAAAGAGGAGATTACTTGTGTAATTAAAGGAGCTTGAGGATTAAACTAAATGAATCTTGAGGGTACAATATGTAAATAGTCATGCATGGTTTCAAAAATATATTTTTAATATATATTATAATGTCCACATATTGAAGGTAAATTATATTAAATGGCAATAATGACAATTTTGGTAGTTTATTACAATATTTTTAATTTGTAAAAGAGAGAGAGAGAGAGAGAGAGAGAGAGAGGGAGGGAGAGAGAGAGAGAGAGAGAGTTAGGCAATATGAACTATATGTTTGTTTAAAAAATGACACATAATTGTTGTGCAAAGAAGAGAAACATTCTTCAAACCAAAGACAAAGGGTAACAATATTGGAAATGATGGTGGTTTGTTAGTTTAAAATCCAAGAATATTACATGAGTTTATTTAGTTAACATGTTTATGTTGGTTAAGCAACGTGTTGGAATGATTCGCTAAAGACCAGCACCTTGTCTCATGGAAATCTTTTGCTATTGCTTGCACAATTGCATGGTCAAACCTTATGGCTTACTCAATTTATACCTGAATTTAAGTAAATGTTAAATGTTTTATAATTTGATATAGGGAAAAAAACTTTGAAATTATTACAATTTTATTTTATACTTAAAATAAAATGGATTACAAATTGATCAAATATTCTTTTGCAGATTGTGGATATTTATTTTTAGTTTAGTTAATAGTAAAACAACATGGTGTCGTTATTATAGTGTTATGATCAAATACAAATAACGTTTCACATAAGATGCCACTGAGATCCTTAAAAATAACTACATTAACTATGCTAAAAGTCAAGGGCGAAGCTTAGAAGGTACCTTAGGATCCCCCCCCCCCCCCCCGGCAAAACATGGTTTGTGACTTTCAGTAGTACAACTGTTATTAACAAAATAATTACTCCAGCTTTTTTATACATTTAGTAAAATTTGTAAATAAGTTTGAAAGTCAACCTTGAGATATTCTCACATATTATCTCATACAAGTGGACGGTCGTGGTGTGATAAAACAAAAAGATTACTTAGATTTCTTAATCACTCAATCTCATACTATCCAATATATTCTCAATAACAAAATAATTCACTTAATTTGTTAGCAAAGTTGCATGTGCAATGCACTTGAATGCATGTGACAACCTTTCTATATAACCACTAATCACCTCTTCATGTTTTCACAACCTTTACACAACAAAAAAAACACATACAATATCAACAAATGACACAAATGACTTTCAAGTTCTTGATCCTCTCTCTCACAATCCTAGGGCTTCTCGGCACGATCCAGTCACGGATCGTGACACGCTCACGGGCAAGAACATACCTTGAGGCACAGTGTCGAGCAACATTATACATTGATCTCTGTGTCAGGACACTTTTACCATACGGTACCAAAAACACGCTCCCAAGCCCACAACAAATAGCTCAAATTTCACTAACCACATGTCTAGCCAAAGCGCGGGTCACAAAGGCTTATGTGGATACGGTTGCAAAACAGTTAAACCAAGCGAAGTACCCGGGTGAGTACCAAGCCTTGGATCAATGCTTGCAACAAATCAACAATGGTGTGAACCAAATAACGCAATCAGTCAAGGAGTTGCAAAAAATGGGCAAAGACGGGGAGGAGAATTTCGGGTGGCATGAGAGTAACGTCGAAAGTTGGCTTGGTACCCGCCTTAACGGATGCCACCGCGTGCATGGACGGTATTTTAGGGGATAAAATCGGAAGCAAGACAAAAAGTATAATCAAAGCAAGGTTTTTAAACGTGAAAGAACTTGCTAGCAATTCTCTAGCGTTGCTTAATCGTTATACCGCGAGGCATCGGGCTTCTCGTGCCATCAAGAACCCTTAAGATCGAGTCGTATAATATAATTCGTGTTGTAACCCGGTGTAATGTTAATTTAGTTTGTGTGCTTGTTAATTAATTGGTTGTTATTTGTTTGTTGAAGTTATATAAATCTAATTGTCAAAATATCAATGTAATATGTTAATATGAAGTTTTGAGAAAGATATAAAATATTATATTAATACTTCCAAAATTTTCTTGTAAAATATGATAAACTACAATATTCTAGTCAGACTGTGTGTAGTCGAGAAACGCCCAAGACATAACCCATCACCCACGTTGCGGAGACTAAGTGTAGCGGAGAACCATCCAAGAGCGTTAGCCATCCGATCGGAAGGTTACCTTACATTAAATACTAGTTCTAAATTTGTCCATTGATTTATTAACTCCATTTTAAATTTTAAAATTTTATTAGTATTTAATTCAAGAAAATTAGGACAAAAATGTTTTCATGAAATATCGAGAATTAACGTGTATGCATATTAATATAAGATTAAAACCTACTTTTCAAAATATTAATATTAGAACTAATATTCAAAATATCGAGAAGTTATTTATAATAAAAAAAACAGTAACGTGTGTAATTGTTATCTTTTTTTTTCCAAATAGGTTTTTCTTTATTTATGATATTGGTTTTGCAGACTAATTAAGATTTAAATGAGAAAAATAATTATTGTTAAAAATAAAATAGTTTAAACATATGGTATTAAAGTCCTTAATGAACACTACCAAGTCCAAAGGTTTCTATAAAGCTACCCTTTTGTGTGGAATGCTCTCCACTACAAACACTAGTTATAAACAACTCTTAGCTTTCACAATGACAATATTTCCATTTTTAGCAACCATGATTTCTTGTTTGATCATTCATCTCTCTCTAGAGGTTTATGGTTACCCGATATCCGAAATTCGGTCATGGTGCAAGCAAACTCCTCATCCGGAACCATGCGAGTATGTCTTGGCCGGTAAACCAAATTATGGTCCAATGAAACAAAGACCGGACTTCATCAACGCACTACTGAAAGTCACCCAAGAGCGAGCAGAAGAAGCCGAGTCCAGCACACGAAGGCTTGGTCCAAAATGTCGTAGCAGCCTTGAAAAGGCTGCTTGGAATGACTATATACAACTTTATAAAAATACTGTGAAAAGGATCAAGATGACCGTTGATCCTAAAAAGACGTGTAGCCAGGTTGATATGCAAACCTGGCTAAGCACATCTCTCACGAACCTTGAGACGTGTAAGTATGGGTTTGAGGAGCTAGGGGTTGGTGGCTACATGTTGCCACTAATGAAGAACAACGTTTCATCTTTAATTAGCAATTTATTGGCAATGAACAAAGGAGGAGATTCATTTAATGAGCCTTACCATAAAGGCTTCCCTACTTGGGTGAAACGCGGTGACCGGAAGTTATTGCAATCTTCAGACCCTTCTTCTCTGGCCAATGTTGTAGTGGCTCAAGACGATACGGGTGACTACAAGACTATTCGAGACGCCATTGCCGATGCAAAATCAGGTGGCAGGAGGTATGTGATATATGTAAAAGAAGGCATTTACAATGAACACATTGAGATTAAATCTGATAATATAATGATAGTTGGAGACGGAATGGGGAAAACGATCATAACGGGTAGCAAAAGTGTCAGGGGCGGCTCAACCACTTTTGGGTCCGCTACTATGGGTAAGGTGTCACACGTCACAAATTTTACGCCATTTAAACAATAAATATTTACGTTTCCTTAATGTTATTTTTTTTATGAACTCTAGCGGTGTCAGGTGATGGATTTATAGGACGTAACTTCACGGTTAGAAACACGGCTGGCCCGCAAAACGAACAGGCGGTTGCGGTCCGGAGTGGGTCTGACTTGTCAGTTTTCTACCAATGCGGCTTCGAAGGCTAACAAGACACACTCTACGCTTTTTCAAATAGACAGTTTTATAAAAACTGTGACATTTTTGGCACTGTTGATTTTATTTTTGGCAATGCGGCTATAGTGCTACAAAATTGCAACATTATTGCACGTGACCCGGCTAATAAGACCAACACGTTGACCTCACAAGGCCGAACCGACCCGAACCAAAACACTGGGATCTCGATCCATAACTGTCGGGTCACGGCTTCAACAACCTTAAAGGGGGTTAAAACGTATCTTGGTCGACCGTGGAAGGAATATTCTAGGACCGTTTATCTAAAAACGTACCTCGATGACATAGTCAACCCGGCGGGTTGGTTGCCATGGGATGGTGATTTTGCACTTGACACGTTGTATTATGGTGAGTACATGAACACGGGGCCGGGTTCATCTACTGCTAAGAGGGTTAAGTGGAAAGGATACCATGTGATCACTAGCGGTGCTGAGGCGACAAAGTTCACTCCCGGGAACTTCATTGCCGGCGGATCGTGGTTGCCGGAAACAGGCGTGCCCTGGACCGCTAGCCTTTAATTCACACATGACACATCTAATAATATTATCGTTATATATTTTGAACCAACTATTATTTGCATGTTTAAAGCTCTAAAAGTAATTGTGTTAAGGCTAGGAAAGATATGCCATTATTATTGCATCAAAGTTTAATTGTAATATATGTAAGATTATGTGCATTATAATTTAAAGAAAAAATATTACAACGGTTTACTTATACTAAAGATGTCTTATAGAATCCAAAAAATAAGAAAATAAAGTTGTGATATACCTGAAGTATATCGAAACATGTATTACATCTATTAAGAACCATAAAGTGAATATCAATCTTCACAGTGCCTATCTAAAAAGAAGCTTGTTTGATAATGGAGTCCGAGTTATAATATTGAGCCCAAATTGGCTCATGAGTGTAAACGAGCCAATTACATACGTTTTTTTGTTTAACATATATTATAAAATAAGTATTATTATATTATATAATATTATGATACAATAATAACTAAATAGTATATTATGTTATATATAAAACTTTTAATCATGTATATACATGTACATAAAATAGTTTAAAATGTATATAATTTATTTAATCAATTAATATATGAGCCCAAATCAAGACGAACCCGAGCTGGGCTTTAATAATAGAGTTTGAGCCGAGCTTGAGCTTTAGACGAGTTAATGTTCGACTCAACTTGTTTACACTTGTAATATAACCTAACCTGCAAGTAATTCTCAATGAAAAGACCTTGACATGTTTTCATATATAAGAATGCAAGGCAATAAATTGACAATCACTATTAATGCACCTTTAGCAAAAAGTTAGGTTATATGCTATAAATTTTGGGTCCATTAAACGTTATGTTGAAGATTAATGCGTAGTCAATTGCAGCCAGCAATGTCACATGCACATACATTATTTTGATACGAAAATATATCATAGATTATACAGTTATTTAGTTGACAATTACATTTTATGGACCATTAGTTGTTTGACAAGAATGGAGTATTTTTGGGAGTTATACTTTATACGGGTTATCGACTGACAAACATGCTCATTCTTACTAGTTTTGACTTTGTTTATAAAAGAAACTATCATATAGAGTTACAACGATAAACGTAAAACAAAACAAGTGAGATGATTAAGTTACATTCACGACTGAGAATATACGTAAGTGGTACTACACACGCTGTAGCATACTAGTATATATGGACCCATAAAACTGAGAACATATATAAGTGACACTAGACACATCGTAGCATATATATACACATGTCTGTCTGTTTATATAAGAGACCCCCAAACTAAGAATACACATAAGTGATATTGGAAGTTAGTCCTGAAATGGGTCACTGAAGAAAGTTAACATGTACTTTTTAAATGAAAGTGAAAGTTGAAGGAGAAATTCGAGTAATTTAGTTAATAAAGTGTCAACCAGTTACCAGATTGTGTGTTCGATGTCACGTGTTCTTCGTTTAATATTTTGTGAGCAATGAGAATGAATCTGGTTCAACAAGTGGCACAAGACACGTCGTAGCATATAAATGGACCCCTTTCTTTTAAAGGCGGTATTGTATTAAACACATGCAACAAGCATGTAAGTGGACCAAACAATTAATTGTGAAGCCCGGCTAGACCCCATACAACCATGCGACTTATCCTGATCGGTCCCAACACTTTACTTGGCCTATATATCCACCAACTATGGAAGCTTTTTGTAGGCCTACATTTTATGAATCCACCTCCTTTTATCAAACAAACCATTTCTAAACTATTAGTGAGTACTTGATCCATAATTATATGTGTATAAAATCTTCCAAAAATTCAAAGTGTGAATTCACAATAATTCCCATGTGAGCTAGTTTAACTGAAAGTATAATTTACATGTGAATCACCATCAATTTACATGTGAACAAAGTTACTTCATACAAATTAACATCCAACTCCAATAACACATGACTATCTAAAGCGTAACTACTGATGGTCTCTTAGCTTAGTAGTATCAGGTGTTTATCCCCATTAAAATGGTGCGGGTACAAGTCTCACAAAGTGGGCATTTGTCGCTCTTCTTCGAGTTTTTTAGGTTCCTTGGATTCTATCCTACTATCCTATAGTTATAGTAGATTAATACAAGATCTGTCCTGGTTGTTATGCCTGTACTTTGATGAGCATATTTTCGCCCAATACGATTCAGTCGATACAGAGTCTCTCCAGTTCCCAATGTTTGGCACTTTCCATACTTGATGGGTGCAACATCAACAAATTTGCTCATGATCAAGTAATCTTACAGAGCGTGATTCTGTTCTTGTTAGGTCTAATTAGAATTCAATAACTTCACTCATTTGAACAACAACCTGAAGTGAACCTCTTGCGGATAAAAAGGAGTATGTTTGTGCTGTGACTGGGAGGTCGAAGCTAAGACGTGGAATAGGTCGTTGCCACAATATTGTTCTATGGAAGTTGGCGGGCTTGTTTGGCAGATCGATTTATAGTTGATTCGGATGTAGCATTTGATGGGGATCTTTCAGCAGCGGGAAGGTATTTTAATCTTTATTAAATAGGTGATCCGCGAACTCTTTTGCTGCTGCCACAAACAGAGACTAAAGCAAGTGTTGGATTCAAAGCCGGTGTTAAAGATTATAAATTGACTTATTATACCCCTGAATATGAAACCAAGGATACTGATATCTTGGCAGCTACATAGGGGGCCCCTTGAACTATGTTCAAACTTGCTTAAAAGGCCCGAGAATAAGAGCAACCCCATTTTTCACCTTGAATTGGTCAAAATATGGGGACTTTCTTACTTTTCGTGGAGGATTAGACCCATGAACATCGTAAGGTGCTGCTCTTCGCGAATCCCAGCATATCCCTGGTTGGGATGGGTAGGCCCACCACTACACTTTCACTTAGGCCCGGGCCAAGTCAGTGGGGGGACCCTATCGGTTTCTCGATAAAGTTGGTTGATTAGGGTCTTGTTGAGTAAGATGTTCTTCTTGTCTCCCTAGCTTCCCATTCTTCAAGAGCTGGGCTACTACCCAAATAAAGTTCTTCCTAGCGTATAGTATTGGGCAGATTGAGTCTTTCTCTAATATAGTACCTAATAGTTAGATTAAGCATTAAGCAGTAGATTTTGACCCTATATGAGAGGCTGTAGATTGATTGATGAGATCCTCTTCGGAAAGAACTTTCACTTTCCATAACCAAAATGAAAGAAAGTAAACCTATTTCTGCAATTGCAGTCAGTATCGCTACTTCTTTAGTTGCCGCCCCGAGCGGCAGTCAAATGGGGGCGTGAATGCGAGATGCCAGCGGAATGATCAGCCGGACAGAGGCTAGGGCTCCTTCCTTCCCGTGCTCATTGCTGCCTGTATAGCTTTCTAGAGTAGAGATCTAGCAACGCATTCTAAGCACAGATCATTGGTATTGGATGTATCGTTAGGTTGTGCCGAGTCAAATCTGCTATGCCTCCCTAATCGCATGGTAGATAGCAGTCAGAGTCAATACGCTTTCTATTCTGTTTTTACATCCATTATAAGTCATGTTGATGATATCGAAGCCGTGACAGAGGTGGTCTCGGACCAACCAACCCGGAGCTGTCCTCGCAAGTCTCTCTGCATTTTGGAAGCAGTGCATGCAGAAAAATCGAGCAATGGATCTTAGAAGATTCTTCCTCTCTTGGTGGCTAGCATCAACACTGCCTAGGGAAGGGACCTTGGGCGACTCATTTCGATTTAGTTGTTTTCTTACTCTATAAAACGAAATGCTTTAAGTTTTTCTTTTTGGAATCGTGTTAGGTCTAATTCCTATTACTTTTTTGCTAAGTTATTCGTCACTGCATATTTGCAAAACAGGTGCGGCGATCAGTTGGACCTTTGAATCAATAACATCTGAATTTTTGGGGTGTGTGTTCGCCGTTAATAAAAATCTATATAATAACTGAACTTAGAGTTTTAACTAGTTTGCATTTGAATTTGTTCGGACAAGATTCAGGCCCAGCACTTAAGGCTTTTTGCCCGGCCCATTATGACGTGATTTTATTAACAATTGATTTTCTTATTAAAGTTTTCCAGGGAAGACAAAATAGCAATAACAAATATTTAAGCAATGAGATGATCGATTAAACTTTTAAGGCTATGCGTTGCGATCTTGCGACTACCTACTTCAGCGGGTGGCACGAGCCAAGTCAGTGGCGCATATCACAAGGGTGAGCCACGAGTAGGCGCTAATGAAACTTTGATACGTCACTATTTTAGCCTGATCCCCTTTATAACGAAGAACATTTTAGGCTTCGGTTTTCGAATGAGTAGAAAACTATTCATGCGTTCATCAAATGATTTGTCGGATCGGTATCCTTTTTTTCAACAAAGAGAAGATGCAAGACGTAGACCGGGTTTCACGACCATCCAAAAATGTACAGTTGCTATTCGTCAACTAGAGTATGGAATTTCGTCAGACACAATGGATGAATAACTAGAAATGTTTGAAAAGGTTTCGCGAGACTCACTTCATTTTTTCTGTCAAGGTATACATATATGCATATATGTATTGTTTAGTTATATTTTATATATTGTCCGAGGGTTTACTTGGCAATGTTTATACATAGGGATCATATTGATTTACCCACGAAGATATTTGCACAAACCAACTTTGTATGATATTCAACGCATATACGAGGTGCACGGTGAAAAACATGGTTTCCCCGAAATGCTCGGTTGCATCGACTATTCGCATGTTGGATGGGATATGTGTCCTACGGCTTGGCGAAGTCAGTTCTACCGAGGTGATCACCTCGGCCCCAGTATTTTACTTGAGGCGGAGGCCTCCCATGATCTTTGGTTATGGCATGCGTTTTTTGGTGTTTCCGGGTCAAATAACGTCATAAATGTTATCGAACAATCAACGATATTCGATGACATTATTGACGGGATTGAGCCAACTCAATTGTTTTATGCGAATGGGGTCAATTCAGGCATGGCTACTGCCTAGTTGATGGGATTTACAACGAATGGTCGACGCTTGTTCAAACTTATACATCTCCAGTTGAAGACAAACGGAAGTACTTTAAGAAGAAGCAAGAATTGGCATGCAAAGATATTGAAGGGCGTTTGGAGTTATAAAGAAAAATTTTCATTTGATTTCGAGGCCACTAAAGTTTTGGTCAAGAAAGAAAATAATGGTTGTCGTCTACACCTGTATAATTCTACATAATATGGCTCTGAAAGACCGACTATTTGTCAAAACTACAAAGGTGACGTCTCACGACCTGAATCGACAATCACCGATGATGAAAGACTCCAAAACGTCTTATAGGTCAAGAACTGCGAGGTCTGTGGAAACCTTCGTCATGAGTTGGTTGAGCATTTGTTGGCTAGACGTCCCGATTATCTTGTACTAGACTAGTATTATTTGCTAATATTTTTATTTTAATGTAATTTAGTTATTAGTTTCCAAATTTAGAAGAAAAAATTAAATAATTAAATAAATCAGATAATTCGTTGAAGCCACCGTTCGCCTGGACCAAAACAGACTCAGACGGCTTCAGCAGTGGTTTTAGTGAGTGTTCAGTCAGTATCCGGTCAGCACTGCATGACACAATATTATTGGATGAATTTAGAGTCTGCCTTCAGTGACAACACACAGTCTAAGTTTTATACCTAGAATATATTATAAAGACAAAAATTGCTTTTTTGTATCAGATATATTTTTAAGGGGAAAGTGAATACAGTGCTGTCACGCACCTAACCTTACACGAAAAACACACCAAACTACGTAGTTTTGATATTAAAAAAAACCCTAAAACTATAATATATGAAAAACACATACTGCATAATCACGCATCTCTCTCTCTGTTGCTTCATTGCAAACTCAAAAACCCTAGAAAATTAACAAGAACGAAGATGGATGTAGTAGGGCATGCAACAATTAAACATTCAGACATGACGGTATTTTTCATATATCTCTTGAATGATTCCATCATGTTCTTGATTTGTTGATAGGTTTAAACCTAAATTCTTCAATACCTCTAATAGACAAAGTTCTTGATTATGGTTGTATTTTTATTTCTCTCCATTTATTAATTCAACATGTGATCGTAATCAGTTCTTAAATAAATAGGTCTGCATAGTGGTTAGTCAATATTAAAAAGTTTTTGAACTAATATTCAATAACAAGACTGATATGATCCAGTGATTGTTTACAATATATTTATTCACTTGTTTTTTTTGTAATCATATAACTTGATTTTTGTTTTCAGTTTCTAATGCTTTCTTTCGCTTGTTGATTATCAACATTCCATGTTCTAATATTCCACTTTTGTTGATACAGGACGTCCATAGCCTTAATGGATTTAGAAGTTCATTCAGAGAAGGAAGATCTTGAGACAAATTTGATTGAACATATTGATGCAAATGGGTATTTGGTCATAAGTAGTAGTTCCGATGTAGAAGTAGAGAAAACAGAAGATGTGTACCTGGAATTTGGAGTTAAAAAAAAGAAAGAACAAATGAAGTAATCGGACAAGTTTTCGATACTCCTGATGACGCATATACTTTCTGTAATAGATATGCGTTTTCACATGGATTTGGAATACGCATTCTTTCGACTTTTAAAAATAGGACAACAAATGTGGCTTATCGAATGAAATATGTATGCAACAAAGAGGGTTTTAAAGATATGAAGCGTGGTAATTCTAGGGGAGATGCTAAGAAACGTCGTAGGGATTTAAGGACAGGATGTAAAGCGTATCTTCGGATTTCAATTGGTAATGATGGTAAATGGTCAATGGATGAATTTAATGATGCACATAACCACGAGCTAACTGTTACTCCAACCAAAGTAATGAAACACAGGTCTCATGGAAAGTTTCACCGCTCAATGCTTTGCAAATATCTATTGTTGGAACTTGGTCAATCCGGGTTGAGACCTTGTCAAATTAAGAAGGTTGTAAATACCATACAAAATACAGGTGAAAATGATGTCACGTCAAAACAATGTGCCGATGTCTTGAATGAACAACGGAAACAATACAACGGTAAGGAGTTTTATGGCCTTTTTACATTTCCAAGACAAATTATTAGAAGACCCAAACCTTTATTTTGTTGTGGACTTATGTGATGATGGGTCTCCTAGAAATATTTTTTGGGCAGATGGGAGATCAAGAGACTCATATATAAAATTTTTGGACGTTATTGTGTTTGATGTCACATACATGACCAACAAATTTAAAATGCCATTTGCTCCATTTGTCGGGGTGAAGCATCACCACCAGTCCATACATTTTGCCGGTGCACGGTTGGAGAATGAGAAACAATATACTTTTGAATGGTTATTTCAAACATTTTTAAAGTGCATGTTTGATAAGCATCCATTGGCAATAATTACTGATCAAGACAAAGCTATTGGAAATGCAATCAAAACCGTTTTTCCAAAAGCCCGACATCATTTCTGCTCATGGCATATAAAGAAACATCAAATCGAACATCTTGGACCACTTACAGCTCGTTATAGTGACATTGAAGAGCCATACAAGCGGTGGGTAAAGAGTAATATAGTTGAAGAATTTGAAACTTATTGGGAAATTTTATCTGGTAAATACCAATTTGACAGTGGTAGTTGGATAACAGAGATGCATAAGCAACGCAGATATTGGGCTAAAGCCTTCTTGAAAGATTGTTTTTTGCTGGCATGACATCAAGTGGAAGAAGTGAGAGCATTCATTTTTTTTTTGATGGATTTGTGAATTCAAATACCATGTTAAATGAGTTTGTAATCCAATATGATAAAGCTGTTGCGTGTCGAAGGGGTTCCGAAGATGATGAAGACTTCAGAACCATGGATTCGAAGCCAAATCTTTCTTATGTAAATATGATAGAGAAAAAAGCAGGTCGACGTTACACAAGAAAGCTCTTTGATGTATTTAAGAAATAATGGACCGAAGCCACGCTTAATTTAACACATGAAACGATAAGCAAAAATTTAGAAGAGAGAAATATAAGGTTGGACAACTCGATATTGACAAACTATACTGGAGAATTGTTAACTTTCGACTCTCGGATAAGATAGATGTAACATGCTCATGTGCAAAGTTTGAAACATATGGGATATTATGCAAGCATATATTATATGTGTTAAAGAAGAGGAATGTTGAAACCCTTCCTGATCATTATATTTTACCAAGGTGGACACTTGATGTTAGGTATAAGTCAGATAGTCATACAATTGGGCTCGAAGATATACATGGTGTAAACGAAGTCAGTGCGTTAACTTTATGGTGTGTTCAATCAAACTTTAGAAAAGCAATCGAACATGCAAAAGATTCCCCATTTGAGATAAAGAAACTAAATTCCATTTTGATGAACTTTTTAGAAGAACAAAGCCTTCGAACAAATTCTGAACAGCTTGAAAGCACTACACAAAATTCTAACGTAGGAAGTTCGCAAGTAAACTTGATGCCTCAAATTTCTATACGTGATCCACAAGTTAAAACAAATAATAAAGGTCATCCTAAAAGTGCAACTAGAATCAAATCTTCCCTAGAAGCACCAAAAAAGAAAACATGTTCTTATTGCAAGCAACCGGGTCATTACATCACCGGATGTCCGAAAAAAAAGAAGGTTAACCTGCATTTATTAATAAATAGTCGTCGTTAGTATGGTACTTATATTAGTTTTTTGCAGGACGATGAGTCGTTGGTAGAAAGAGAAGGGTGACTTGTGAATCGACTTGGAGACCTAGCAGTTCTGTAGATTTGCTTTGGTACCACTTATTTGAGTATATGTACGAAATAAACTTGTTCCTTTAGTTTTTGGATCTTTTTAGTTGTTTTCATATTTTAATGACGGTATGTTTTTGTTTAACATTTTGAAAGCGAAAATGTTAGTTTTTCTGTTGAAATTCGCTCAAAGAAAATAAAATGTATAACAAAGTATATGAATTTGAAATGGTATGGGCCAAAATTTAACAATATAAAACTAAACGGGCTAAAATATAGCAATATAAACTTAAACGGGCCAAAACGTAGCAATATAAATTAAAACATGTTAAAATATAGTTATAGAAAGCGAAACGGGCCCAAATATAGCAAAATATAAACTTAAACGGGTAAAAATATAGTAATATAAATGGTGGAGGTCGCATTGTTGCACATTTGTGCAAATGCTTGCACCAACTTTGCAAATTATGAAAGTATGCACTTCAAGTCCAAGTTGCAGGCTGAACACTTGCAGATTTCACAGTCACCATGGTTGATTGAATTGGTGGTTTTTTTTATAAACTTCATTAATGAACCAAACCATATGATTGACTACAAGTTTATAAACTTTGTGTGCTTGTTATGTGGGAATAACTTTTGCAAGTCATGTGCTTGTTCAACAGCTTCTGTGTTACTATTTGAAGGGCTTAAATCTGCAAGTTTGAAAATGAAGTGTCTCGTTTTCAGATGTTAAACTAGTATGCACGTAAGACCCCGAATCTCGGGAATCCTATAGTTGGTAATCACATCCACAAATTCACAAAAATTTAAAACCAAACGATTCTTTGTATTTAAAACAAGTTCAGAGTAAATAACAGCGGAAAAGTTTAAGTATTAAAAATCCCAAAACACGGGTACAGGTGTCCAAAATCAAAATTTAAATACTTATGGTAATAATTTAAAAGAAACAGTTTGCGTTATAAATTCTTCGACTAGATGTGCCTTTAACCGTCCGAGTAGTCTCTAGCACGTCCAAGCGGAAATCTCTAATCCTCAACCTGAAAGTCAATCTAACATACACACAAAGTCAGCTTGAGCTGAGTGAATTCAAGTTTTCATAAACAATAATTCATACTTTATTTCAAAGCTATAGTTATAAACAATAGAGAAGGTATAAATAAAATCAATTATATATAATTCACCAAGGAATACAATCATCGTCGAACACACGTACACGGGCCTCTCCACCACGAGTCAAGACTCGAGTAATATATTTGACCCGGACGCGGTAAGACCTAAGCATATGACACGACCTCTCCACCATGAGTCAAACCCGAGTAATATATTTTACTCGGTCACAGCTTATACATCCAAGCACGAGATACGGGCCTCCTCACCCCGGGTCTTCCCCAAGTAATATATTTGACCCGATCCCGGCTCATACATCCAAGCACGTGATACGGGCCTCCTCACCCCGGGTCTTCCCCAAGTAATATATTTGACCCGATCACGGCTCAACATCAGGGTCGAGCAAACGTACAACCCAAACACGTAACATCAGTGCATGCAAACACAAAGTAGGCATACACAACATCAGTAGTCGAAACGACTACATCGCCAAATATAGGCCAAGCAATAATGTATATACATATATATACATTGCTAGCAAGCAATGTATATATTTGGCGATAATGTATATACAACCCAAAAACATATACATATATATATTTAACATCCCAAGGCCTACCATTGCTAGCAAGCCTATATAAATTCGTTTAAAACATTCCAAGAGTTTAAATATAAAAACGGGATTATAAGACATTCCAAGAGTTTAAATATAAAAACGGGATTATAAGACATTCCAAGAGTTTAAATATAAAAACGGGATTATAAGACATTCCAAGAGTTTAAATATAAAAACGGGATTATAAAACATTCCAAGAGTTTAAATATAAAAACGAGATTATAAAACATTCCAAGAGTTTAAATATAAAAACTAGATTATAAAACATTCCAAGAGTTTAAAATATAATACGGGATACGAACAGTTAGGCCATCATCAACACTAAGTATTCGTACTTATACATCTATATACATCCATATATTTATATCCCTATAAATACCGTCCAAATAATAACATCAGGGTCGAGCACACGTACAACCCAAACACGTAACATCTCATCCAAGTAATAACATCAGGGTCGAGCACACGTACAACCCAACACGTAACATCAGTGCATGCAAACACAAAGTAGGCATACACACATCAGTAGTTGAAACGACTACAACATCGCCAAATATAGGCCAAACAATAATTTATATATATATATATATATATATATATATATATATATACATACTGTAACATTCCAAGGCCAACTATATACTAGCAAGCCTATATAAAATAGTTTAAACGTTTCATCAGGAAAAATCGTTTAATACTAGGAATTAATACTAGGCCTAATAGCAACCTCGAGCCTAGACCACAAGTAATTTTAGTACCCGAGTAATAAATTTGACCCGGCCGTGATTACCATGCATACACACATCAATAAGCCTACTCACATCATTCTTAGTCTCGAGGAACTAAATATCATCACACAACCGTAGGCTATAAGGTAACATATATTAATCAGTCCAATACATGAACTAAGTAAATAGGTCTACTCACATTCAATTACTACCAAGCCTATTAACATCATCGAGTCTAGACCATATTCAGGTATATAACCTTAAGGAATATAAGACCATAAACGAGTCTACAATATCCTAAGGCATAAAATATAATTCACAAATAGTTTCATAAATGCACAAATATGAATAAGGCTATGTAATACCATCCAAATAGTTGTAACGAGTAAAATCGTTTAAAATTGTATTTCGGTGTGTATGCTAGCCTAAAAAAAGAGTAAAAAGGGCATCATGAACTCACCTGGAATCGATCGAACACCTGCAACGAGCTAGGAAATCCCTAAGTGCACACTCACAAGCAAGGGCCTGTAAATAGTACACAACGCGTTACTAAACTAGACCGTAAGAACACTCTTTCCTAATGGGCCGTTCAAGCCCAACACTTTGGCCCAAGGCCCAACAACTTGGCCCAAGGCCCAACAACTTGGCCCAAGGCCCAACAACTTGGCCCAAGGCCCAATACTTGGCCCAAGGCCCAAGGGTGATCAAATCAGATCGAATGCGCGTGTAATAAACCTTAAAACCATTGGTTAAATGAATCAGCCCCAAATGGACCAAATTCCATTTTAAATCTTTTCATTCATTAAGATTATGTCACCCGAGTTGACAGGGTTTACGGTTCCTTTTTACAACTCTTACTTTACTTTTAAACGAAAATTCGCGCACCGCCGACTCGATTGACCAAGCACCAACCAAAACAGCCCCGAGCATCAAAAAAATAATTTTCCCACAGCCCTTAGACTCCCCTAGGGCCATGCAAACTGATTCGGTTGGTCATCCAACCGATTAACGCATCAAACTCAACAATTCTAGACAACCGAACATAACAATCAAACTACAACTAATTGATCAACTTAACAAACACCTAAGAACATGATCTTTAAGTATGATATACGGGACATACCTACGAAGATTGTGGTGCAAAAACTCACTTCAAACAGCCCCGACAAGAACACAATTGAACATCCACCGGTTAAGCCTAAAACGAACTTATCGATCAATAACGAGTAAAACGTGCAGATTTTAGCATGCGAAGATGCATTTAATTACATAGGAAAACCATGGAATTAAATTTATTAAATTTTTACCAGTGTTGCATAAATATCTTAAGTTTATAAAAATATTATATTTTTCTAGTGGACACAAAAATCATAAAAATTCTTCCAACACAGAAAGGTATGTGCAGCTATTTCAGCTGCGCAACAAAATGGTTTTATTTTTATAAAATTCATTACCCAGCCAAATTAAACGATTCCAATTGGGTTTGGTTCCTAACTTAAAATATTAACTTCCAGAATTGGAACCAGCCAATTTAGACTTTTCGAAAAAATGTTATGATGTCGGGAAGACAGACCAGAATCCGACATCCCGCATCAGCTTTGACACTCGATTTTATAAAATCATAAAAACTATTCAAATCTCGTCCAAAATTACGTATTATACATTTCTGGAAACTAGACTCAAATTAGAAAATCATGGAATCAATAATCGATCAAAAACAGTGGATTAACATCGCGTTACAGACCCTACAATAAACGTATACGAATCTGTCAGCAAGCTGTTATCATCAAAACTCAATCTTAACAACCAATAAGCGCGCCATAAGGATGAATTAGGGTGAAAAAGAGTTGTATACGTATAATACCGACCTGGAATTGAAGTTTGGACAGCCAGACGGTGGCTGATTGCACGCAAAACGAGGTGGAAAGGGGGTGGGTTGCTGCTGCCGATCGGACATCACCATAGGGTTAGGGTTTTGGGTTTTTGATTATAATATAAAATGTTACGTTCTGGCCCTTCCAAGTTGAAAGTTGTGACACTTGAATGAAACTTAAGTAATTCAACTTATGGGTATGACAAGGAGGTCCCCGAAGTAAGCCGGTTCAAACCCGATAAATATACAAACTCTACAACATGCATGCCAATAAACGAAAATGTCGGGTGCTACATACTAGTATAATACTTTAAGTCGTAAGAGGGGATGTTTTGGGAAAAAAAGGATGGACAAACGGACTTTTAAAACGTATTACAAGGCTCTAAATTAGAAAGATGAAACCCCGGCTTTTTGACCAACATTTATAAACGATCGAACCGATTAACGAAATTTATGGGCGTTACAATGCAGTGCCAATACTGATGTAAAACTCCCACAATTTAACAAACGGACAGTTTTGTCAATTATAACTCTCACCATTTCATTGCAGACAGAAAATCTATCTTTGACTTCCAAAGTCAAAATTGATGTAAACTATGTAACATGCTTCCAAATAGATGAAATTTATTTTCATACAATAAGGTGCATTACATCACTATGAGCGCTAACAAAGTACATAACAAAAAATAAATTTATCCATTACTTTCAAATACATTAAACATTTAAATGGCTTAAAACTAACAACAAAATTTAAAAACATATCCAACTATAAATCAAGTATCTCCTCATTCGTCTTGAATCATCTTCAGTTGCTTTCCATTCATCTTCAACTTTATTCCATATAGCTTCCAGACAATTCTTTATGCTTCGGGTTTTTTTTTCCATCCCAACTTCCCTAAGGGTTATGACTTAGAAAAAAAAAAGATATTGAATTGGTCAAGTGTGATTCAAATAATGTATCCAAGTTTCTGGTTGTAACATCCTAAAATTTTAATGTTGAATAAAGAAAGTTATGTTTAGTGATTTTGCGTTAATTATTTAATATCGAGTAAGGACCAGATCATGGGGACTTGGAATAATTGAGATGGGTTAAATGAGAATGGGCCTTAGGTCCATGGGATTTAAGGGATATAAATATCCCCTAAAACCTCAAACCATCATTCATTCCATCTATTTTCTAACACTCCAAGACACACACACCACACACCAAACACCGCCGGCCGGCCGAGGAGAGGAACGGACAGATCCGGGAGAGAGAGAGAGAGAGCGTTGGTTGTGATTAAACAAGTAAACAAGATCCAAACAAGCTCAAAAAGTTATGATTCTTGATCTTTGAAGTTTAAAGATCCAAGTTTTATAGTGTAGATACGACCGAAAATGGTTGGGAAACGTAGTGGCTGATGTCGAGCCAGAACAAGGGTGTTAAAATCGCCCAAAATGCTAGACAGAAATCAAAGCCGTGGCTGATCTGGGCAACTTCGCCTGCAACTGGGCAACTTCGCCTTCAAAGCGATAACTTCGCCTAAGGCCAAGTTCGCCTAACTGGTAACTTCGCCTAAAGCCAAGTTCGCCTGATGACAACTTCGCCTAAAGCCAAGTTCGCCTGATGACAACTTCGCCTAAAGCCAAGTTCGCCTAAGGTTTAACTTCGCCTAAAGCCAAGTTCGCCTGATAACTTCGCCTAAAGCTAAGTTCGCCTAAGGTTTAACTTCGCTTAAAGTCAAGTTCGTTTAAAAAATAAATTAAAGTCAAGCCAGGGGCTCTGCCCCTTGGACCCTGCTAGGGGCTGCCGCCCCTAGACCCCGCTGCCAGGGGCGCTGCCCCCGGACCCCCGTTCGTTGTGGGTAGTAGTTAAGACTAGAAAGATGATATGAGTAGTGATAGTTGTTTGATACGTATACTTGTTATACAGTCAGCCGTGCACAACTGAAGAAAGGGATTACGATTAACGGTGAACGTAACCGTGTTCAGGTGAGTTTCTAGCCCCATTTATGTGTTATGTTTTCGAAGCTGTGTGCATACTTGATATGTTTGTTAATACGCTTATCCTAAGAGGTAAGTGTATGCCTTATGTAAATGATACGATATGTATGAATGATTGCTTGATGGTACGTGAACGATCTTCGGATATTGCACGTACTGTCAGGTTGTAACGCTATGTGTAAGGTAAGTATGATATGTATGCTTATGTGTATGAACGTGATAAAGTTAATAAAAGAAGGAAATGACGGTTGCATGGTTGTATGGTTACGAAAAGGGTACCGAGCCCTAATAATACTCGAGGTATGATGTATGGTTGTATGGTAACGAAGAGGGAATCGAACCCTACTAATATTCGAGAACTAGGGAACCGAACCCTACTAATATTCGAGGAAAGAGGGAAACCGAGCCCTAATAATACTCGTGGAAAGAGGGAAACCGAGCCCTAATAATACTCGTGGAAAGAGGGTACCGAGCCCTAATAATACTCGAGGAAGGAGGGTACCGAGCCCTAATAATACTCGAGGAAGGAGGGTACCGAGCCCTAATAATACTCGAGGAATGTAGGGCGTAATGCTCTTTATAACGTAAGATATGAAAGTAAGTTAATACAAAAGAAAGTTTGAAAGTAAGAAAGTATGAAAGTAAGAAAGTATGAATGAAAGAATATAAGTTTATGTGTATGGTATAGTGTATGATTAACTAGAACTCACTCAGCGTAGCTGACTTTTAGTATGCACGCAGGTGAGTAGGATGAGGCAGCTCGCTTGAGGAGACACGTGGCATTGAACAAGAGTCTGGCATCTGAAGACTTATGATGTTTTAATTTTAATGCTTTAATGTTGAAAGACAAAGGATGTTTTGAGACAAGTTATGAATTATGTAATGTTTTATGAAAGTTTTATATTCCGCGTAAATGTTTTAATTAACTCTGATATTTAGAACTGTGTTTATGAGTAAATCCAACACGAAAGTAGGGCTACCGGTAATGGGGCCTGACACTGGTGCACAAACAAAAGATATTGAATTGATCAGGTGCAAAAAAAAAAGATATTGAATTGATCAAGTGTAAAAAAAAAGGGTAATTCAAACTCATATATACATAAATGCATCCTGGTGCACATTTAGTTATACAAACGAATGCATTTTTCATTTTCTCATTTATGTTCGTTTGCGTTCGTTTATGTTCGTTCGATTACGCTATATTATGTTCGTTAGTTTACGTTTGCTAAAAGTTTGTTCTTTGCATTCATTAATGAACACATTTGATACTTTTTGGCCCATTACAACTTAGTGTAGTTCAATAGGGATGAGCAAATTCGGTACCGATACCGATTTGGTTTTTGGTACCATCAATGCCAAATCGGTACCAAAGATTTGAGTTTCGGGATCGGTATGGTACCGGTACCGGTACGGTACCGGTATTTCTTGAAATTTGCCTTTCAGTATCGAACCGAATCTTTTTGAACTAGTGTTAATAAGTTTTTAATAATGTTTTCGGTGAAATCAAACTTTTGAAAAAAACTATTCATATTTGAAATTAATCATCCAGAATCTTTTAGATCTTTTGTATATCATGAATCATGGACAAAATCTTTGAGATTGATACTATGCTCACCAGAGCTAAGGCTTTCTTTTCATAATGATATTAAATTGATACCTGAAGGCCAAGTAAGTTTGTGTATTCAAGAATTAGCTACTGATCTCTCTGAAACCCTTGAATGGATGAAGGGTAATTCAGGAAGTTTATGTCAAGACTTGAAAGCAGAGGTTCATGGTAACGGCTTATCTGAAGTGTATGCTCTAATTCTTGGCTCGTTAATGGTCAATACTGGTAACCATTCATTTATACCATTGACGAACAAACATATACAAACACGAACAAGAGAATCCCATCCGTTTAAATGTTCATGTTCAATCGTTTGTTCAGCTAAATTTAAACTAACGAACACGAACATGCTCCGTTCATGTTCGTGTCAAACCAGTATCATGTTTTTATCATGATAATAGAGAAAAAAAATGGCATATTATAAACAAACAGAATGTGTTCTTTAACAAGTGCTATCCATGATATTGGAAAACCTTGTAATATGCAGATCAAATGGTTTAACCCGATACCCGACCCGTTTAACTCAAAACCCGAACAGCCCTAGTATATTTAGGTTGGTTTTTGGGTCGATTTCTTTTTAACTCAAACCCAAATAACCCGAAACCCAAAGAACACCCCTAGTTCCATATATCTCAAAATCCTTCATATTTGCAAATGAAAATGAAAGAAATGTTCAATTCCTGGAACCTTTTGATTCTTGGGCAGATTTAGGGGATTAGGGTTTATAAAACAATTGGAATACTATAATCAAATTGAAACCTATTCTCTGTAAATATGTGTTTTAACAACGTAATTAGATGATCAATTTCAATAGGCGATGCAAAACCCTAAAAAAACTAAAACAATCCAGTGATTTCTAAACTATTATTGATAGATAAGTATATATTACCAGAGGAGAGGCATCCAAACGTTAGTTGATCCAGCCATCAATCTTCGTCTTCAGTTTTAGTTTTTCTGAGAACGACCTAGGGTGTGTCCCTGGAACGACATGTTATAGGATTTGTTAGATTCTAAATGTATTTTAATATCAAAACTACTTGGTTTTGGTGTGTTTTTATGCAATGTTAGGCGCGTGACAACACCAGCACCGTATTGACTTTCCCCTATTTTTAAATAACAAAAAAGGAAAAAACAACAATTGTAGTTGGTATTATAAAATCTAGCTTTAAACCTCTTCTCTTCACAAGTTACATTGTTCAGATGAAATGATTTTCATTTTTAGCAATAATGTTTCTCCTTCAAACATTGCCAATAGTAAGTCGGCAAAGAATAAAAAAAGATCATCGAACCGAATAACGAGCCTTACTATCTGAAAGGTTCCTCATTTGTTATCGTAAAATGTTGCATTCCACCCGTTGCCTCCTATATTTTGAACTCTTTTTTCTTTTACCTGAAACCCAATGATCGATTCAGTTTTATACTTCTTTAACATTTAATTCATCTCACATGCTTAATTTTTATAAGTATTCTACATTTAATCCACATGAAATAGTTAATTTTATTTTACTTGAAAAATGGGCAAAATTAACTTTCTACATTTGCATTCAAGGCCTTTGAACATTTGTTTTTTTCACATGCAAAAATGATATTCTTAAGGTATATTGGATTTTAATAATCCATATTGACTTGTATTGACCGATAATAATCCATATTCATTTTATCACCACTAGCGGTCCCAAATTTAAAAAAGTTGGCCCCCAATGGTCCCCAGTTAAATATGACTTAACAGCGTTATACTTTTTTCCGAATTTCAGACTAACGTTTTAGGGCTTTTGATCGGAATGAGGATACGAGTCGATTGATGTAAAACTTAGCTCGAAACGGTGATCCAGACGACTTGATTTTTGTTAACTGTAAGTTCAAAAACCCGAATTGAAGCATTATTTTGTTGTTTTGGAGCACCGTTTCGAACGAAGTTTTACATCAATCGACTTGTATCCTCCTTCCGATCAAAAGCCCTAAAACATTAGTTTGAAATTCAGAAAAAGTATAACGCCGTTAAGTTATTTTTAACGGGGGACCATTGAGGGCCAACTTTTTTAAATTTGGGATCGCCGGTGGTGATAAAATGAATAGGGATTATGTAACATCTGTTTAAATCCGGACTCCAAAACCCGACCCGTTTAAATTTATTTTACCTTATTCGGTCTATTGTTATTAATATATTTATTATTTTTGCGTCTTTGGTCATTTATTTTATTTTCACGACATTTGGATTAGTTTCATTTGATTAATAAAATACTAAAAACTATCGTGAAGGTGCAAAACCCACCCCGTATCTATGTTTGGTCTTAACTCGTTTAACTAATCTAACGTTAGGGGGATAAATGTAAATGAATTTTGAAAATAATATTTTTTTTCCTTTTTCTTCCCTCTTCCTCGTCAGGCCGACCCCCCCCCCCCCCCCCTTTTCCGTTTATTGAGCCGTAATTTATGAGCGTAAACGCAAAATTGATATTGCCAAATCTTTTGTTGATAAGAAACGCGTCCAACCGACACTTTATTCATGGAAAATGAATCAAAATCACATTTAATCGCGATTATAAACCCGCGGCCAAACCAGGACTTTTATTGCTATAAATACACCACGAAATCTCAATTAAACTCGCACACAAGTTCCTCAAAATATTCCGATTCATAGCCCTAACTCAATTTTACCATACGAAGTCTCTGTATCACCTTTAATATCAAGAAAAAGCCGCAAACCCTTTTACTCCGTTCACCATCAGTTTGCGATAATTAACGGTAAGTACTATATGCATATTACTCGTTTTTAACCAACAATCAGAACCCCCAAAACAATTTTAACAAACATCCAACAATATAGCCGATTGAACTCTAGGGTTTGAATTGGGAATTATACGAACTGGATGTCATATTTAAATTATCGAATCCACATGTTAATCAAGCTTAATAGCTGGCCTGATAGCTAGCGCATGCTGCATAAGTTGCGAACCGGCCTGGGGCGCGGGTTCGAGTCCCCCAGGCCTGGATTTAGGCTTTCATTTTTTTAAAATGTTTTTAAATCACTCTTTAGTTATTAATTCACATATATGTCACTAAATAAGCATTGTTTTAATAAAACCAAACCCTAAACTCACATTTTCTTGTCGTGAACCTTCATTTAGTGATTTATATATATATACATATATATGTGTGTGTGTGTGTATGTAATGTGTTTATAAGTAAAGCAAAAGAAACTAATATTTGATTTCCTTTTCGAGTAATAAACCGAACTATCTTAGAGTTCCAAAAACTAATTTCCTTTTAACTTTTTCCGTTAATGAATATATATCTACTAACTAATATTTAATAAATATGTATATGTTGATAGATATGATATAATGCTTAGTTAGTTATAAATAATTAATATCGCTTATCTATTTTTAATGATTATTTATAAATACACATATAGATATATATGATACACAATGCTTTCTCATCAAAATATACATATATACACATATTATATAATGTTCACTTATTCTATTTATCTAATAATAATAATAATATTTATCCAATAATAATAATAATAATAATAAATAACAACGATAATACTAATAATAATAACCAATAATCATTAATCTAATGAGATTCCAACTTTACTTAAAACCCGACTAAATCTCAAACCCATCATAGATTTACTATTATAATTATTTCATTATAGTTGTATAATCTTACCATTAACAATTAGGATCCCTTGTCAGCTTATCTTGAGGAGCGCAACCGTTGCCACTTTAACTTTTTATCATTGTATCAACACTCATTCCAACCGATAAGGTAAGTAACTCACATCCCCCTTTTTACCGTTTTATATCTTGGGGGCGTTATATATTAATCATTTTTTTTCACTTCAATTCCCCTATTTGCGTTATATATGATATTACTCAATTAGTTATACGTGCAAATGTGACTATGTGTTTACTTTATGTTTTGGTGGTTGGTATCTTATCCTCATCCTCATTAGTATGATCATACGCCATCGGGGTAGCTCGTTATCCGTGAGATTCGAGTGAAAAGACAACTTTTATTTTATTGTTATATTATTGTTATGCTAGTTGTAGTATTTCATATTATCGCAAGAAATTGTCATTTTTATATTTTATGTATTCAAAAACCGTGATTACTTGCTCAACTTTATGTTGACAAACTACGTATTTTTCCGCATGGCGTAGGTAGCTATATTGGATGAAGCAAGAGGTTTAAAAAGTAGATTTGACCTTAGGATGCATGATGATGAACTTATTTAAATTATTTTAATTGTAACGTTTACATTTCTTGTGAGACAATGTTTGTGCTTTGCGTATTTGAGATTATATGAAATAAATAATTTAGATATTGACACGTGTATTTACTTAGTGTCTTTTGAGCTATGATACAATTATGTCGCGCCCCGGTATATTTCACCGTAAGTTGAGGTGTGATAGATTATTATCGACCAATATCAGTAAATAAGGATTATTAAAATCCAATACTTTTTCTTAATTACTTTTTACATTGAAAAAAGGCATTGTTCTCCGATTCCTATTTTTTTTCCAAAATAAACCCACCACTAACTAGAAAAAATAAAAACTAAATTCATGCAATTATTTTTAAACCTACTGAAACTACTAAACTAAATGTCTAAATTCATGAATCATTTCCATAGAAACAAATAAAGTAAACTACTAACTTCAAGAAAAACCTAATAAATCTCATATTTTACAAACCGGTTAGTAGTTAATTTTAAAATCACATTGGAAACAATTGAGTAAAATTTCAAAATATGATACCACTAGTCATGCATTTTTGTCTTTCACCGTACCATTTAATGTTACAAGACAACTCAAAAAAGTTATAATAATAATAATAAAAAAATATTTATATATTAGTCTTCTAAACGCTTTGTTTCTTGACTTGTCTTTTTCAAAATTTTGATACCAGTATTAAAAAAATCATATCAAAACTTTGAAAAAAAGGGGATAACAAAATAGTGCTCGTATTGATATGGGTACTCTGTATTAAAAATAGCGGTATCAAAAAGTGGGTAACAAAATTGTACAAGTATTGAAGGATCGATATCAAAATCTTGAAAAGGCTGGTAACAAAAGGGTAGTGCGACTACCGGGGTAAAGATAATTGTTACATGATTATGGGATTGGTGGGGAAGTGTAAGGCCCCAAATCCCGGGAGTCCTACAGTTGGTACTCATCCATAATACTTATAAAAATACTTAAACTTGAAAACAGTTCATTTCATTAAAACAACCAATTTAGAGTATAATTTAGCGGAAAACCATAATTAATAAAATTAGTTCCCAAAACCCGGGAATTATGCCCAAAACCAATTTAAATATGTTTGACAAAACTTTTTAAAAGAAATGTTTAATATTGAAATCTTCCATCCACGTATGCCCTTCATCGTCCAAGTAGCTTCGTGCACGTCCAAGCGATAAGGCATCCTCTCCTAACCTGAAACTCACAATAACATGCACACAAAGTCAGCTTGAGCTAAGTGAGTTCAAGTTTTAATAAATAACATCAATACTAATAATCATAATAGTTATTCCAAGGATTTTAAAACATAAAAGGATACATCAGTTAAACCATCATCATCAATAAATAATTATCCTTATATATATATATATATATATATATATATATATATAGGATTGGGATCATATGAGAACTCTTTAGAATTTGAGAAATTTGAGAACCATTTGTAGCCACTCATTTTTCTTAACTTAAAATTAAATAAAAAAGGGTAAAAAAGGAACTTTACATCGTAAGATAAAACGATCATATAACCCAAAACCCTGCTTTCTAACCCCTGCCGCCAAGCTTTCTGTTTATATCACAACATTAACATCGACGATTGTTGTAAACCACCGCCACCGTTAGGTTTGCTGCTGCTGATTTGGTCCTCTATATCGGTTTTCTTCTAGCGACAATAACGGGAGTCGTATCTCAAATGCATCTAGGGTTCGTATTTTGTTAATAGCCGTTCAATTTCTATAAGGTAATCTTCCAAACTTATTTGATTTTAAGTGATTTAAGTTATAGATTATAAACTTCAATTGTGAATGATTCAATTTTTATGATCTGCGGTTCAATTATGATTGTTTCAGTTTTAGGTCATGGAAGTTTCAGTTACGGGATCGATTTCTGGATCTACATCTTACTCCATTGACGAAGTAAACAGTGTTAGAGGTAATTTCAATTGTGTAACGGGTACAACCCAGAACCGGGTTGTATGCTTTCTCAAATCTGGAACTGGAAACGAACAAATATGGTTTTTCATGCTAAAACCATATTACAAGTGGGTCGATCCGGTTATTTAAACTGGTTATGCGGGAACTGCGAATAGGTGACGGGTTTCACGGTTTTTGCTAGCATGTTCATCCCTTATTTTTAAAGTTCATGCTTGATTCGTGATGATTTGATATGGTTTTTAATCGTGCTTATAGCATACCTCATGATTAGTGATGTAAACATAAAACGTTTATCATCATCCGTCCTTATAATCATAATATGTACAATTGTTTAGGCTTCAACAGATTAGGCAGAGAGTGAGACGAGAAGAATGAAACATTCAATTAACTGCATATTAAGTTCCAACATTGTAGAGTAACCCTAGCACGATAATCGGAAGCAAGTCCTTGATTTTATTTAAGTTGCTATTTATATTCGGAACTGGTATTCAGGCTTTTTATTTTTTGAATGTTGTTTAATAGTTCTGCACATATATGTTGTTTAATTGCTGGTTAAAAATAGGTTTATTTTGTTTCTTAATTGCTGGGTTAATAGTTCTGTACATATATGTATATTAAAAATTGGTTTTAAAATAGTTTTACGTTGTTTAATTTGCTGGTTAATAGTTCTGTACATATATGTATATTAAAAATTGGTTAAAAATAGTTTTATTTTGTTTCTTAATTGCTAGTTAATAGTTATGTACATCATATGTATATTAGAAATAGGTTAAAATAGGTATATGACCTTAACTTTATTGTGTTTTTGTGTTAATTTTTTTTTTCTTTTTTGTTGTTAATTTGATCGTGAAGAATCCGTAGCAACTAGTGTGTATGAATTACCGAATGGACAGAGGTCTTGGATTCCATTTGTTCCTCCTGAATTCAAACCTTATGTTGGGGCTAAGTTTCGTACATTGGATGAAGTTGTTGTTATGTATGAGGAGTATGCTGAGAAGGCTGGTTTTTGTACTCGTTTGGGTACCACTAAGAAGCGTAATGATATAATTACAACTAGGTACATCTTGTGTTTAAAAGCAAATAAACCTAAAGATCAAGATGTTGATTCTGTTGGAATGTGTTCAACCTCTAGTCCCCGTTGTGTAAACTTCAAAGTAACTGATTGCAAAGCATTTATAAAAATTAGACTTGTAAGAGGTTCATCGGATTATGAAATATATGGTTTTGTGGAGGAACACAATCATGGACCTCTTTCTTCCGAGCATATAACTAAGAGAAAAAGAAAATTAGACTTTGCAACAAAAGAGTTTATTTCCAATTGTCGTTTGGCTTGTGTTGGGCCAACCAAAGCGTTCAAGCTTCATGTGGTATTAAAGGGTGGCCATCATAATCTGCAAGGTACATTAACGGATTACAATAATTTTGGTAGAGACATACGAGAATTGATTGCAGATGGAGATGCTCAGATGGTGGTTGATAAATTCAATAAACGTGCCAAAAATGTAAAAAATTTCACTTAAATCTCGAGATGTTGGAACTGAGCTTACATCTTTATTTTGGGTTGATAATATTTCAAAAATCAACTATGAGGCGTTTGGTGATGTTATGGCCTTTGATGTGACATACCACACCAATATGTAAGTTATCTACCTTTTGTATTTAATTTAATCAAATATTTTTGTAATTAGTGAAAAAATTGTGTTTTTTTCTCCTTTTTGTAGGTATGATATGATCTTTGTTCCGTTTATTGGTATTGATCATCACAAAAAGTGCGTAATCTTTGGTGCCGGTTTGTTACATAATGAATCTGTTGAATCATACACTTGGCTTCTTCAAATGTTTCTCGACACACATGGCAAGCAACCAACTTTTTTTTTAACTGATCAAGACCCTTCAATGAAGCAAGCTGTTCATAGTGTATTGGATAAATCGATTCACCGATTGTGCATGTGGCATGTTATTACAAAACTACCACTTAAGGTATTTTTTACTTATGATATTCATATGTGTATAGTTCATATTTTTTGTTTGTATATATGTGTATAGTTACTTATTATAAAATATGAAACACAAATCATGATATACATATATGTACAAACAGTTTGCTTTTTATTTTTAGAATTTTATAATTTGTTACATATGTGTATAGTTACTTATTATAATACATATATGTACACACAATTTGGTTTTATTTTTAAAAATTGTTTAATCATTGTGTTACCATTTTTCAGATTGATGGAAATCTTTTGAACAATTCAAATCTTCGCCGATCGATTCACAAACTTGTTTGGAATGTTTATATCAACGTGGATACATTTGAACGTCGATGGAATTGATTGATGAATGAGTATGGTTTGCAAGACCATGTATGGATATCTGAAATGTATGCCATCAAGGATAAGTGGGTTCCTAGTTATTTTAGAGAGATTCCGATGTGTTGTTTAATGAAGACAACATCTAGGTGTGAGAGTGCCAATATCTCTTTAAAACAAATTCTAGTCCACACAATACCTTAGTTCAATTTATGTTGTGTTTCGAGACAACTGTGGATGGCCAACGAAACGAGCAAGGTGAACTTCAAGATAAAACAGAAACAACCAACCCAAAATTCAAAACACCGTTTCCTATTGAACGGCATGCTAATGAGATCTACACCAGAACTGTTTTTTTGAAGTCCAGAAAGAGATGGAAAAATCTTTGCGTTTATGCTATATAGTGTCTCGAGAGGAGTCAGATGTTATACATAGTTATCTTGTTGCTCACCAAGATCACTCAAAAAAAATTGTCAAGGAGTACAAGGTTTAAAATTTTCAAATAATATACTTATATCAATATTTATATTTTATATGCTTACTTCTTAGTAATTTTGCAATTTCAGGTTACTTTTGATACGTCAAACTTTAATGTTACGTGTGAGTGTATGGGATTTACACGCATTGGGTATCTTTGTCGTCACGTCTTTTGCATTTATAGACATCAAGGAATCGATAAGATTCCTATGAAGTATGTTAGTTTGCAGTGGTGTAGAGATGCTCTTCCAAGTGTTGTTTTTTGTATGGAAAACAGGTATGTTAATAGTTAATCATGTTTAAAAATACATGTATTACATATCATGTTTAACAACCTAATATGTAATAGTTTCTGTTACATATATGTGTAGGCAGAATTAGTAATTCCTTTATTCTCATAGGAGATAATAATACTCTATTTTTTATCATTCTATAGGTATTGTCCCAATCAAACCCAAAGTTCGATAATTAGGCGTCGAATCAGTGACAATATTCAGATGTGCATTGATAGGCTGAGATGCAACACTAGATACCTTGAAGAACTTGATTTACAAATTAAAGCAATAAAGGATAAAATTTTTGAGGAATTCCCACTTGAGACTACATACAGCAAAGAAGTTGTGATTGAAGAATTGTTATCCCATAAAAAACCCAAAGAAATCTTAATTACAGCACCAAAAGGAATACGGAACAAAGGTTCTTGAAAAATTAAGCGTCCAATTGGTCCAAGTGAGAAGGCTAAGAAAAAAAGCAAGAAAAAGGGCAAGAAGAAGAGTAGGAGAAAATGTAACTTTTGTAACAAAAAAGAGTAAGGCTTCATGACAAAAGGAATTGTCCTCTAAAATTAGGTATACCCGATGAAGAAACAGGAGATACATCTACAGAAGAGGACACAGATGAGGATACTGATGAAATATCTACAGAAGGAACAGATGGTGAATCAAATGGGGAAGAAACAAATTAAGATATTTGAATACTAGGTGGGTGACTTTTATTTGAGATATGCTTTTTTTTAATTGCTTTTTGTTAGATATTTTTTACATTGATGATCGACTTAGACAGGCAATTGTTATGGTCGTGCAATTGTTTATGCTCAACTTAATATGATTTGGTTATGCAATTGTTATGATTGACTTAGAATGGCAAGAAAATGAAGTCTTTTTTTTACGTTTCTGTGTTGTTTTTTATCACCAGCATGTACATATATTATACCCAGGTTATACATATACACATGTGTATATTATACAGAATACATATACACATGTGTACATTGTTTTTCATAGATTTATATATATTATTCAGATATTGCATATGCGTGTATTATACAGATCCGGTCATAAATGGATAGAGTAACCTATTTTGGCATCTTACATTTGATAAACTATCTTAGAAACTTATATTAAATGGATAGAGTAACCTATTTTAGCATCTAAGAAAGCTGCAGTTATCTTCACCAAGAGTTCATGTTGCATGTGCCATAGTATTAAAGCACTATTCTATGAATTTAATAAATTATACATATATGTACATTACGCCACGCTTTATATTTACATATAAACGGTCTAAAACCACATCCAATAAAATGAAAAATTATGTAAAATACCATAAAAAAATGAACAACAAGCAAGTTAGTGAAAGATTATGGGCACAAACATTAGTAACATATAAAACCAATTCAGATTCTAAATTTCATAATCAAACAGTGGGTGAGATATACTCCAAAACAACCTGTCAAAACCCCCAATTGTAAAGTACAGAGGCCTAATACGATGAACTAACCAACCGTCTACAACAAACTTTAACCCAATTGCGTCAATGAAGGCAGTCAACTAATGTACAAATTGCAGCAACACGACTACAAATCATTACCTAATTAGCTCAGTTAACAACTTACCTTTTAATGAAAAGACCTAATTGAAAGAACAGGATCAAACTTAATATTCAAGTAAATACATATATGTACATTACGCCACGCTTTATTTTGAGTTAATGCAACAATCAATAGCAGTTATATAAAAGAGAGAAAATAAAACAACATATGCTTCCATAAACTTCAAACATCAAATTCAAGTCAACAGGTAAAAACATGCAATTCTAAGTTGATTCCACAACAAAAAAACATCAAACAAGTATGCACTACACCACATAAAACTTTAAACAAAATTAAAAGAGGAACATCTATTTCTTTTTTTTGCCCGCCAACTCAGTTGCTTCCTTTATAATTTTGCTCCGTAGTATATTAGATTCAGATAAGACAATTGCTACTGCATATTTCTTTCGAAGTGATTTTTGCTTTAATCTTCTTTGGATCAACTGGCAACCCACAATCCCATTTATTATTTGTTTTCCCCATCCATGTCTCCATATGCCTCATGGCGAATACTCCACAATCAACAACATTTCCAGATGTAGCCCAATCAATATCTACTCTTTCTGGTACTAACTTTTCAATATCTTTCAATCTTGGATGATCAACTTCTTTCAAATATTCACAAATATTTTCTTTCTGTGAAAATATAAAAATTGAAGTTAATATGTGTATAACAGTATTATACATATATGTATAATAATATTATACATATATGTATATATATACAATCTCAGGCCAATACATTTTTAAAAAGGCTGCTTTAGGGTACGTGTGTAATTAACCGTGTAATTAACCCACAGCCTGTAGGTCCCACGCAAGCTCAGCCTAATACAATTATTATACTTACCCCACAACATGCTTTTTCTTTCAACGGATGTGTATAAGTACTATACATATATGTATAAAAATATTAAACATACCCAGGTTTATATTACTGTACGCATGTGTATAACAATATTATACATATATGTATAATAATATTATACACATTCAAGATTATATGTATAGTAATATTTTTTTGTAAATGTAAAAATGTTCCACTTTCGTTACAGCCGACTTTTTATAAAAATCTTTATCATCATGCAGTGTCTCAACAGTTTCCTCAGAATTCATATTGTCAATCACGTTGATAGCCAAACCTTTGAAGTCGAAGCACACTAAATAATAATGATTTTTCTCCAAAATTGGAAACACTATTAGACTGTAATCTGTTAATGGCATCTTCTCTTCTTTTCCTTCTAGTACCAAAAGTAAATTGCTTTTGAAAGTTTGTAATTGCAATGCGTGATCAAACACCGCGTTGGACAAAACATTTTCAGGCTATCATCCAGAAAAACAAAACAATTAAACACCATTTAATATTTAGAAATTACTAATTAATCAAAAAGAATAAAAATCATAAATTTTTTTGCTTACAAATAAGGATGTACAGCAAAACAGTCTATACGATGAACTGTTGCTCCTTTTTATTTCTTCATAATTTAATATGGCTGCCCAAGTGTCAATAACTTGCGACCCAATTGGCGTGCTTGGTGTGAATTCAGCTAAAGCAAAATGCAGGCATTCTAAACCCTAGTTATTTTCATATGCAGAGTTCCTGCAATTTTCATGTAACACCTAATGACTATATACAAAAATTTTTGAATGCATTGAAACATTATAATAAAAGAAATTTGCACATATATGTAACACAATGATTATACAATTTCTAAATAAAAAAGCAAACTGTTTGTATATATATGTATATCATGAAATGTGTTCAATATTTTATAATAAGTAAGTATACATATATGTATCAACAAAAATACTAACAGATTATACAATTTCTAAATAAAAAAGCAAACTGTTTTGTACTAATATGTATATTATGAAATGTGTTCAATATTTTATATTAAATAACTATACATATATGTATATCCTGAAATGTGTTCAATGATTATATAATAAGTACATGCAGATCACTCTATATCTTTTTGAACAATGTACATAAATTTTTAATCAGTTTTGTAACACATACCCCATAGTTCTTTTCACTTCCTCTTGTTCTTTCTTTTTCATATCAGCTTTTTCTTGTGCTGCCTTTTCCTTTTTGGTTAATGGCCTACACAATTAAAGTCACTAAATAACATTATATGACATATTATATTACATATACGTATAATAATAATAAATATATATTTTTAAATCCAAATTTGAGCTTGTGTAAACATACTTCCCATCTTTCACAATCTGACTTTTGTCTTTCTTTTTCCGTCCAGGGTTCTTGTATGTATTAACAATTTTTTATATTAGTTTTACAAAAAGTTTGTGATATTCCTATGGTATGTAACATATTATAAAGACAAAAATTTTTACCCCTCATCAACTTAACCCTCCAATAAGTAGTCCCAAATCATCTTTTCTTCTTTTGTTAAGCCCTTCGTTAAATCCACTGCTCTTTCCAGCCATGGAGATCTATCGTATTGAGATAATTTTGCCTCTCTTTTTAACCTTTGAACATCACCTCCCAAAAATTCTTTTTGTATGCTATCGTCTCCAATGTTTGAAAGTTTTGGAGCTGCACTACTTGATTCTTGCGAAATCAGCTTGAAACTTGGCATTTCATCAGTGTCATCTACTTGCCTAGATTCCATTTTTTTAACCTCATTATTCATGAATTCCACAGCATCGGCAACTTGAACAGCCGCTTCCATCCATGACGGGTCTTGTGTTTGATAAATGTTAATGGCATCCGTTTTATCAGTTTTCACATTTCCCTCATCATTAATGGCATTCGTTTTATCAGCTTCCATATTTCCTTCATCATCATCATCATCAAAACCAACACAGCTTGTATAGATCTGTCTATACCTTTCGATTATTGCTAACACCTCAACTTTATTCGGATAAACTCTTTTGAACTTTCTAATTTCCTCCTCTAGCTTTCCTTTTTCTTGCAAACTAACGTTACACAAGTCATCCAACTTGGCAACACGATTCTGTGAACAAAAATGATAACATGTTTTTATTAGTAAATAATAGAACATTTTTTAAGAATCTATGTTCTTTATTAATAATTATTACCTCCAAACTTTCATTATTAACTTCAACCTCTTCATCACTTTCAATATCATAGCCATTCTCATCAACATATAACTCCCTTACTTCTCCCTTTCCAAATCCACCATTCAAACCTTCTTGTATCTGCCTATCTTCTTGTCTCTTTCCTGTCCAATATGCAATTGGTGCCAATGTCCTCTCGTTATCCAGACCTTTGCATGTAACACTGTCTAGATATAAAAGCTACAAGTACAACCAGTTACTGTTATTATACATATATGTACATAAACAAACTATTTATATACAAACTAAAATTACCACAATTCATCACTACACATGAACAATTTCCAAATAGGTGATCACTATTCACAAATTTAACAGACCTTTGCATGCAACATTGTCTAGATACAAAAAGCTACAATTTACTGTTATTATACATATATGTACAGTAATTACTAAACACTTGATCACTACAAATAGTTTATTACTAAAAAGTTATAACTTACTGTTATTATACATATATGTACAACAATTACTAAATTCTTGATCACTACAAATAGTTTATTACTAAAAAGTTATAAGTTACTGTTATTATACGTATATGTACAACAATTACTAAACACTTGATCACTACAAATAGTTTATTACAAAAAAGTTATAAGTTACTGTTTTTATTACTAAAAAGTTACAACCAGACCTTTGCATTTAAACAAGTTACAACCAGTTACTGTTATTTATACATATACGCACAACAATTACTAAACACTTTGATCACTACAAATAGTTTATTACTATCTTTACAAACATGTGTATGCATAAACAAACTATACAAGTATGTTCAGATATTGAGCAATAGTTACGTACCACAAGAAAGGTAGAAGGGCCCACAAAAAATTTTGAGTGATCACATGGCTTCCAATTATTTTTGCAATTTTTTAAAGCATCCACTGTGAATTCACACCAATCATATTCTTTAGAACTTTTGTCCGCACGAACCCAAAAGACATCCTGGTTAAAGCATTTTTCATTTTTTGTTGACTTTATCATTGTAGTTACAAAGAGCATTAAGAAATCAACTTTAAACATTTCTTCATCCTCATACTCATTCTCCAAAATTTTCACTACAATATCTGAGGGACTTATTTGTAAAGGCGGATATCTAGCTTTTCAGTGTGATAGCAATTGCTCATCATTCTCAGTCAACTCAACTTCTCTAAACTTAATACCTCCAGAAGGTATTCCGAGCAACTTCTTTACAGCTTCTTCAGTTACCGGTATACGTTTATCTTTGCTCATGATAATTGCCATTTGATTTTGGTTAAAACTCTCAACAACATAGTGTCCTAATTTTGAATTTACCTTATCCACTTGTAACTTTAAAATCTTTCCAAAACCCATTCTTTTCACAATATTCCTTTGTCTTCCTGTTAGTAGTTTAACTGCTTCGTATAGGGTGTGCGGAGATGTTCTTGTACGAATGCCCCAAGTTTTTGCTTTTTTCTTTGGTGATTCTTCCAAAATCAATTCTTTTTTCTTTTCACTGTTTTCTCCTTCAATATTATTTATTTTCTTTTTGAGATCCTTTAATAGCAAATTATCTTCAAAATCATCATTATCTACAATGTATACCAACAATATCAATGATAGAGATTTTACAATTTTACGTTCACATATATGAACATTATACATATATGTATAACAGAAAATAAACCTAATTTAGCATATGCCAATAATAATTTTACAATTAACAAATTATACACATATGTACAACAAATTATACATATATGTATAATTAAGAATTCCTTACTTTTCTTCTGAAGCACTTTAGATATCTTTGTTGGTTTCCCTAATTGGTTCTTGAAAATCATTAGTGTCTACAATGCATACAATCATCAGTGTCACATATATGAAGATTATACATATATGTATAACAAATTATACACATATGTACATATGGTATACAATAACATCAATAACTTTTAATCTTTGTGTAGTTAAACATATTACACACATATATTAAAATAAACAATACCTTCATCAATTATACATATACGTATAACAAATTAGACATACACATACGTATAAAAAATTATACATACACATATGTACATGCAGTATGTAACGCCCGTTAATTCCGGTTCAAGAACTAAAGCTTGTAGAGTATGTATAAATCTCGGGACTTAACCGACGTTTCTCGGGAGCCTTTACGTCATCCCCGTTACGTTAAAACACTTAACCTTCCTTTCAAGTCGCCAAATCTTGCAAATTCGAGGGACTTGGATGAAACATACTTGTAATATATCAATAAACAAAAAAAAAGAGAAACCCTAGCTGCTGCTGTTGCGATCGGCAGAAAGAACAAGAACAAGACCCACGATTTTCTTTTTTTGCAGCCAATTCTTTTTTTGTAGTGTGGTAAAACACACACTACACCACAACTTCGCCGGCGGCCGGAACCGGGCAGATCCGAGGAGAGGAACGGGCAGATCCGAGAGAGAGAGAGAGAGAGAGAGCGATTAGTTGTGTTAACAAGTTAAACGAGATCCAAACAAGCTCAAAAAGGTATGATTCTTGATCTTTGAAGTTTAAAGATCTAAGTTTTATATTGTAGATACGACTGAAAATGGTCGGGAACGTAGTGGGTGATGTCGAACCATAGCAAGGGTGTTAAAATCGCCCAAAAATGCTGAACAAAAACCGAACAGCGGCTGATCTGGGCAACTTCGCCTTCAAAGCGATGAACTTCGCCTGCAAGCTAAGTTCGCCTAATTGATAACTTCGCTTACGGCTAAGCTCGCCTGATGACAACTTCGCTAGAGCTAAGTTCGCCTGAGGCTTAACTTCGCCCAAAGCCAAGTTCGCCTGATGAAAACTTCGCCTAGAGCTAAGTTCGCCTGAGGCTTAACTTCGCCTAAAGCCAAGTTCGCCTGATGACAACTTCGCCTAAAGCTAAGTTCGCCTAAGGTTTAACTTCGCCTAAAGCTAAGTTTGCCTAAGGTTTAACTTCGCCTAAAGCCAAGTTCGATTAGGAAATAAATTTAAAACCTAATGAAAAATGTGTTAAGACAGTTAATGGAAATAAAATTTTTCCAAGCTCGACCCCAGCCAGGGGCTCTGCCCCTTGGACCCTGCTAGGGGCTGCCGCCCCTAAACCCCGCTGCCAGGGGCGCTGCCCCTGGACCCCCCTTCGTTGTGGGTCATATAAAGATAGAAATACATTATGAGAAACACTCAAAAGAAACGATTCATAAGTATTTTCATGAAGTATTGGACAAAATGATGATATTTGCCGAAGAAGTTATACGACCAACTTCATTTAATCCTAATCCAAATATTCCTGGAAATAATAGGAGGGAACGACGAATTTTCAAGGTAACAATAGTTTAAATGCCACTCTAATATTTTGTATTATGTATATCTATATTGTAACAAACCTTTTCAATTAGGGAGTGGTTGGTGCCCTTGACGGAACATTGATACACGCTATTGTCCCTCGTGATAAACAACATTTATATAGAGCAAGAGGTAGGAGTGAATGTTATCAAAATGTTTTGGCAATTTGTGACTTCAATATGGTCTTCACATGTAACATCCTAAAATTTTAATGTAAAATAAAGAAAGTTATGTTTAGTGATTTCGTGTTAATTATTGGATATTGAGTAGGGAGCGGAACATGGACTTGGATTAATTGAGATGGGTTAAATGAGAATGGGCCTTAGGTCCATGGGATTTAAGGGATATAAATACCCCCTAAACCCAAAAACATCTTTCATTCTATCAATTTTCTAACACACTCCAAAACACACACACACCACACAACTTCGCCGCCGGCCGAGGGAAGAACCGGGCAGATCCGAGAGAGAGAAAGAGAGAGCGATTAGTTGTGAAAACAAGTAAACGAGATCCAAACAAGCTAAAAAAGGTATGATTCTTGATCTTGAAGTTAAAAGATCCGAGCTTTATAGCGTATATACGACCGGAAACGGTTGGAGAACGTAGGGGGTGATGTCGAACCATAGCAAGGGTGTTAAAATCGCTCGAAATGCTGGTCAGAAACTTAAACAGCGGCTGATCTGGGCAACTTCGCCTTCAAAGCGATAACTTCGCCTTCAAAGCGATAACTTCGCCTGAGGCCAAGTTCGCCTAATTGATAACTTCGCTTACGGCTAAGTTCTCCTGATGACAACTTCGCCTAGAGCTAAGTTCGCCTGAGGCTTAACTTCGCCTAAAGCTAAGTTCGCCTAAGGTTTAACTTCGCCTAAAGCTAAGTTCGCCTAAGGTTTAACTTCGCCTAAAGCTAAGTTCGCCTAAGGTTTAACTTCGCCAAAAGCTAAGTTCGCCTAAGGTTTAACTTCGCCAAAAGCCAAGTTCGATTAGGAAATAAATTAAAAACCTAATGAAAAATGTGTTAAGACAGTTAATGGAAATAAAATTTTTCCAAGCCGACCCCAGCCAGGGGCTCTGCCCCTTGGACCCTGCTAGGGGCTGCTGCCCCCGGACCCCCGTTCGTTGTGGGTAGTAGTTAAGACTAGAAATATGATATGAGTAGTGATAGTTGTTTGATACGTGTACTTGTTATACAGTCAGCCGTGCACAACTGAAGAAAGGGATTACGATTAACGGTGAACGTAACCGTGTTCAGGTGAGTTTCTAGCCCCATTCCTTGTTATGTTTTCGAGGTTGTGTGCATACTCGATGTGTTGTTAATACATTTATCCTAAGTGATAAGTGTATGTCATATGTGATAGATATGAATGATTGCTTGTCGGTACGCGAACGATCTTCGGATATTGCGCGTACTGTCAGGTTAAAAATAAAGGTATGAATATTATATATCGAAGATGTATGAATATTTCAAATGAATACTTGTCGGGGCGTGAACGATCTTCGGATATTGCACGTGTCGACAAGGGGTATGGTTGTTAAATGAATGAGGTAAAGAATGCCTAGAGTGTTCTTATGTTATAATGTAATTATTGTATATGTGAAGTATGTGTATATAGGTACACGAATGGCATGTGAGTTCTACGTTCGACATAGTAAGTTAGGATGGCAAATCCCTCTAGCTTCTGTCGGACATAGACTCGGCTGGTGATGGCGTAGTTAAGGACTGCGAGCCTTATACGTGAAGTAGATGATATATGTAAACGTAGATAAGGACTGCGAACCTTATACGTAATGTAGATAGGCGTCAGCATAGGAAAGGACTGTGAACCTTATACGTGCTGATTTTGTAGTATAGGGAAGGACCGCGATCCTTGTACGTGCTATGAATTAGGTTGCAACATAGGGAAGGACTGCGAACCTTGTACGTGTTGTGGATGTATTACAGCATAGGAAAGGACCGTGAACCTTATACGTGCTGTAATTGTAGCATAGGGGAGGACTGCGAACCTCGTACGTGCTATGAATTAGGTTGCAACATAGGAAAGGACTGCGAACCTTGTACGTGTTGTGGATGTACTATGGTATAGGGAAGGACCGCGATCCTTGTACGTACCATAAATGGTGAACATAGGTAAGGACTGCGAACCTTGTTCGTGTTCACGACCTTGAGTATAGGTATAGACGGTGGACTATGAACGTACTCTCGGTAGACTGAGGTTAGTGATTGTAGATATGTATGTATGTATGGTAGCAAGTATGTATGTAGAACAGAAGGGTAACTAGTGAAGTATGGATATGTATCTACGGATATGTATGTATGTGTATGTATTGTATGGCGTTCGATTAACTAGAACTCACTCAGCGTAGCTGACTTTTAGTATGCACGCAGGTGAGCTGATTATAGAGTTAGCATGAGGATGGCACATGGCATGGATTGAACGGCTGGCATCTGAAGAAGGAAGAAAAGATATTTTAAATATAAAGTTTTGTGTTATGGTATCAAAGAAAAGATTTAATGTTTTGTAACGAATGATTGATGTTTTATATTCTGCGAAAAGTTTTAATAAACTCTGATTTGAAGAACTGTGTTTATGAGTAAATCCGACGCTAAAGTAGGGCTACCGGGTTCGGGGCCTTACAGTAACCGACAACCAATTCAGCCCCATAACTTATAAAAATGATTTTTCAACAGCCCGTACATCAAACCAAGTTCCCCCAAGCTGAATTGGTCGTTAATCACTTCAACCCTCGCGTTAAACGCATCAAACTACAATTCTAGTCAACCGAACACTAACAATCAAACTACAACTAATTGACCAATCTAACGAACACCAATGAACATGATTTTAAATATGTTATACTAGACATACCTAGGAAGATTTTGGTGCAAAAACCTCAACCAAAACAGTCCCGAAACCGCTCAATTGGACAGCCACCCGGTTAACCTAAAACAAGTCGTTTATCGATCAAAACGCGTAATATAAAGATCGATTGTGGTGTAAAAGACTTAGGGAATTGTAGAACTAACCTTCAATTGATGTTTTACGCTCACACCTTGGCTGGAAAGAAGAAAATCACAGGGGGGGGGGGGGGCTGGAGGCTGCCAATCGGAACAATGAGGAAAGGGTTTAGGGTTAGGTTTATGATATAAAAATTTTTCACATCTAGCCCTTCAAATTTTAGAGAATTAATATCTTGGTTGAAAAGTTAAATGTTCTAACGTACCGGGATGACGAGAAGGTTTCCGAGAAATGTCGGTTAAATCCCGAGAAATATACATACTTTACCAGCTTCGAATCCTTGAACCGAAAAATAACGGGCGTTATAGGAAGGGGTATGATATGAATCTCAAGGTCTACAGGAGGAACATGACTCGGGTCACAGATTTGGTTCAGGGACAATTTAATGTTATTTTCGGGTCATGGATTGATCCGTTGGACCAACAAAACAGCGAGGAAATAGAATTAAGAGGAGTCGTTCTGATCCACCAATACATGAGTGGTCAACATCAGTTAACACGTTTAATTGAGGGGCGTTGTTCTCTTTGTTGGTTGTTCATGTAATTTTCAGTTTGTTAATCACGTTGTAACGGAGACTAGCCATCTCGAATTTGGCTTTTTTTCTTTTCTTTTTTTTTTTATTAATTTCCAATAATTTTCCTACTTAATTTCTAGTCTTTATCATTGGTTCCATTGACGGGAAATCGCGAACATGGTTCAAACTTGGGGTACTTCAAGTGACGGCAACCCACCAGATCCAATTGCAGGGCAATTAGCCGCTATAGCCTCAAGATTGGTGATGTGCTAAAAGTAGTTGTATAAAAACACGATAATCTAGACACAAAGTAATAAATTCTAGACTCTTAACTTAACCTAAACTACTAACCGGCAAGTGAATCGGTCGACTCTTTAAATTACGTTTACTCGACTTATTTGTTTATATTTGTTTTAGTGGAGTTTTAATTTAAAATACTAATTTAAGACTATTATTAAAATTAATTTAAGAAAACAAGTAAATTGAACGAAAGAAAAGTTTATTGATTTAAATCAGATGATAATGAAAAACTACCTAGGCTAGAATCCCCTAAGTTTCAGTTGTTGTTAATTAACCGGGAAAATATTTAGTTATGGAACTGGGATCGTAAAATAGACACTTAAAAGAAAACCCGAACAACACCCCTGACCCTTCTCAAGAAGACACCTATGGGTTTCTAATAAGTTTTAACGCACTCCAGTTTTAAAAATCAAGTTTCCTTACGATCACCTAATTAATTGTGAACTAGTTCCTTTATAATAAAATACTACCTTACAGCGTGGAAATCAAATGCAGTCTAATATATTCAATTGACTCGATTGACAAAGTTGTAACTCCCCGGCTAAAGCGGAATACGCTCGGGTGTGGCGTACAAATCACTCATAAGCTCGTAACGCTATTAAAGCGACAATAATCTAGTCATCACAAATACACAATCAATTAACAATACAATAAACGTTGAATTTCATTATGATGTGTTTCTAATACCCTAATAGTCCAACTAATCTAGTCTTCAATCCTTAGACTTCAACCTGCAACACGTTTAAAATAATATAATTTGTCAACAATAATGTTAGTGAGAATTCATAAAGTTTTGCATATGTATAATACGAAAGTGTAAAATTCACAAGTCAAGATGTATAGTCTCAATCATAAAGTAAAAGAAAAGTAAATACATTATGATATTCCCGTTCGTTTGACAAAGTCATACTAAGGAACCCCCGTCCGTCGAGCTACTTGGAGTATAGAATATGATAATGATACCACCATTAACAAATGGACGGCGCAGGTACGTCCTGTCGGACCCTCCCACTTTGAGTATGTGTACGAGTCTCCACCAACAAAAACAATAAACAACTAGCACAAAATCACATAGTTTACAAGCAATATGATGCGAAACAAATACATACAAGACACGCATGTGAATTTTAGTTTGACAAATTAAACAAAGTTTGGACGTGCTATACCCCAAAACGTGTAAAAGTAAAAAGGGGTTATGAAAACTCACCTTTGAAATAGATGATAAACGAGAAACGAGATCCGAAAGCAACCGAAAGTGCGTTTAAAGAACTCGAAGCGATTGGACTTCTCGAACTATAAAAATAAATACGAAAATTCAAAAACTAACTAACCGGATTATATGGGTTAATTATATAGTTTTTAAAGATGTTGTGTTATATAATTTATTATCTTAAGGCGTGAATTATTCTAATATTATTCTAAGTCTTAACAGAATTTTTTAACGGTTTATATTATTTAATATTATAACTTAAATTTTAATATGAAAGTCACGGATTTTAAATAGGAACTTTATCTCGAACAATTCTAACTATGATAATGAATTAAATATACCAAGATATAAATGAATTATATTTAACGGATTAATGTTTACGAATTAAAGCTTATGGAATTAATGGAATTAATTTTAATCGTTTAAAGAATTACAAGCTAACGAAACTAATTATTAAAGTTAATGAACTATTTCCTTTAAATATTATTGATAAGAGAATTTAATTGTTTTCGATGCACGGATTTTGACAAGATTTTATCTTGAGAACGATTAATTAAACGAAAAAGAATTTAGTTAACGAAACGTTTTATAAAGTTTAACGAAAAAAAATTAATATTATAATATTAAAGGGTTTCGATAACTTGACAGATATGAAAATAAATTTTTAGATGAGAATTGATAAAAATTTAGTTTTATAAATATTTTTATTTAATTTAAAATGTTTTTATATAATTTTAAATTGGGTTTATTTAAATAAGAAAATGCTGAAAAAAATAATAAGGAAAACTAACGTGACTAGGGTTTGAATCCGGGTCCTCTGCATATGATCCATAGTTGTAACCAGGTGGACCAACTTGCATATTTAATTTAAGGGGCATTTACATATTTCCACTTCCTAAACTTTGAAATTACATATTTCCCCACACCATGCTCAAAGAGCATTGTACATTGTGCATTAAAAACTTGTATTTTGGGGAAATATATAATTTCAAAGGTTAGAAGGGGGAAATATGTAAAAATCCCTTAATTTAAAGATGGAAAACAATGTAAAAATCCCTTATGATGCTTAAGTTCATCCTCTTCTACAAGAAACCCTAGGATTTAATTCTCCTAATTGGTTCCATGTTCGTCAAAACTAGGTTAGGGGTTTTGATTCTTGGCCAAATACTAACAAAAACCATATAAAGATTACCTTGTATCGTTATGAATTGATGGAGAACCGTGGTTGGCTGGGGTTGAATTAAAACGACCGAATTATAGATTATAGGGAGTTTGTGAATGTGTTATGAGAATATGGACGAGTTTAGCTTGTTAAGGGTGTCCTATTTATACTAGTAATTGCAATGTAACATCCGCTTTTCTGAGAATTATAAATAACAGAAAGTTATATAATTAACTGTGTGTCGTTAACTTAATTGGGTGTGTTAATGTTTGGTTAATAAATGGAATTAGAAGTGTGAGTGGGTTGTGGGGCCCATAGTCCCCTATATAAACCCAACCCCTCCTTCCTTTTACCACTTTTTTCCCTTCCACCACACACACACACTAAAAAACACACACATTTTCCCTCATCCGAATCCGAATTCAGGCTAAAGCAAGGAATATCTTGGTGTTCGAGTATCTCAAACATCAAGAAAACGTCCAGATCTTCGGGGTTGTCCAGATCTGAACCGAACCCGGAGCAAAAAGGTAAGCTTCGGCCAAAGGGTTAAGTTTTATAGTTAGAATCGACATGCAAACCGATGTAATGATAGATCGGGTTGTGAATTGTAAGAAAAACATGAACCTGGTGAGTTTTAGCCTCACGGGTGTATTATAGAACAAAAAAGGTGACGTCTGGACTATGAGAAACACGGGTATACAAAGTTGGTACAACTCAAAACCCATAAAAAGAGTAGAATCGGGTCCTAAGGAGGAAACAAGGAGAAAAATGGCTTTAAAATGGTAAAAACGACGAAAGGCAGGAATTTCGCATCGCACAGCCATGCGAAGCGAAATCAATAATTTCACATCGCACGGTCATGCGAAGCGAAAAAGTCATGCGAAGCGAAATTCCATGCGAAGTGAAATTCTTCCATGCAAAATTTCATGAAATTCATTTTCTGATGCATTTTTGTTAAAGGACTGTTAGTGAGAATAAAATTTTTCCTTGGACCCTGCTAGGCGCTGCCGCCCCTAGACCCCGCTACCAGGGGCGCTGCCCCCGGACCCCCGTTAGTTGAGGGTTTCACTAACTTAGATGTAGGAAGTAGTAATAATGGATAATTGACACGCGTAATGTATTGTACAATTAGCCGCGCAACTAAGAAAGGCATTACCATTAACAGCGAGAGAAACTGACTCCAGGTGAGTTCTAGCCCCTATATCTGTTATGTTTCCGGGGCTATGTGCATACTCCTATGTAGTAGATAATACACTTACTTGACTGGTAAGTGTATGATACGTGTATGATTGTGTATTGAATGTATTGTTACATAATGATTGTATGAATGAGTACATATATATATTTATAACTAGAAGATATGTAAAGTATGCACACATGATAAAGGTATGGTTATTCGAGACAGAAGGGACCAGACCCTTATAATATCTGTGATGTTAGGGACCAGACCCTTATAATATCTGTGATGTTTAAAATAGAATATCTTATGGTATACCATAGGGTTTCATGAAAGAAAGTATGTAAGAACTTATGCATATATGTAAAGTATGTACGAAAGAAGTGATAGTAAATAACGTATAAATACATATCTCCGGACACGTATGAGTATGTTATGAATGTAATGTATGTTAATTGGTTAACTAGAACTCACTCAGCGTAGCTGACTTTTAGTATGCACGCATGTGAGTAGGATGAGGCATGTTGCTTGAGGTGGGACACGTGGCAAATGGATGGAGACTGGCATCGAAGATGGAAGATTCACGTGTCGTTTATGTTATTGTTTAAGACTTAATGTATTTTGTTAAGACAAGCACTTATGTTATGTAAGAATGTTTAATATTAAGTATTCCGCGAAAAGTTTTTAATTAACTCTGATTTTAGAACTGTGTTTATGAGTAAATCCAACACCAAAGTAGGGTTACCGGGGACGGGACCTTACATGCAACGTAAACTTGTTAATTAGTGATAATTGATTTGGCCGATTATCCGGTGAGTTTTTCGGGATTACGGGATTAATTCGGTGGTTTGAATCCATTATAACGAAATTAAAGTGTTGAATATCGTTTATGATGTAAGTCTAAAGCCGTTTTACTAAACAAGTGGTTTAAACGTGCGGAAAAAAAGGGTCGTTTATGGTCATCGGGTCCGTCGCCATTGCCAGAAAATCGGCCGGCGGTGTCTGCTGGGAAAACGGGGTTAGGGATGGGCTGGGGATTGATTTTGATTAAAATAATATATTTTAAATTATAATTACACTTTTGGCCCCTCAAGATTCATATTATATTAAAATCTAAATTAAACAAAATTTACACATTGAACCCTTATCTTTGCAATGTTTTATAATTAGAATAAATTTAATATTCCTTGATAATTTTTCAATTTATACACAAATTAGTTTGCGAATCGATTAACTTTAATAAAACTATGAAATCTCAGGAGTTCGTTATTTGGACAAAAATAAAAACGAAACGAACGAACAATAAACGTAAATCCTTGCAAATATTATATTAATGATGAATGTTAAACAGGAATTCAATGAAACGACAATATGGTTCGTTTTAACGAATACGAGTGTACTTTCAAATAACAATTAACGGATGCCACATAAATACATGAAATGAACTTCATATATATATATATATATATATATATATATATATATATATATATATATATAAACAAAAACAAAAATTTAAAATGAGTCGGGTTTTCGGGTTTGAAAAGTAACAAAAGTTACAAAGTTAATCAATCAAAACTTGACGTACTCCTTACAAAGAACTAAATCTATCATTCCTGATCAACAAAGACCTACCAATAACCTAGCACCTTACAGCTATTTAGGTTAGCAACATACTTAGGTTTATTTGATTAAATAATATTATTCCTATGGTCTTATCGTGAATCAATCATAAAATGGTCAAAAACACAAAGTAGATGACCTAATAGCAACCTATCGTATGACAATCAATAACCAAGGCAACTATGGAATAATAAAACTCATCAAACAATCCTAAGTATCCATATGCATCAACTCAATATAATTAAATCTTTTAACTAATTCATAAAACCATAACGATAAATAAATCCCAAGTCAAAATCATACATCAACAAAGGTTCATCACGTGCCTAGGCAGTCTATAAAGTTTAGCCTATCATTATGAAATCAAATAAAACAATGATAAAGGAAATCATGGTGAAAAACAGTAGAAACGAAATATAAAAGGCGATAAAACCTGTGACATTCGCCATTTTTGTTTCAATAAATGTATTTGTTTTATTATCCGTTTGTAATCGGATTTTCATAATTAATACGAATCGTCGAATTTATTTTTATTGTTTTGTCTTTCACTCATATTGCCATTTGATGCCTTCAAAGTATTAGTTATATGCGAATTTAACCCCTACAACAAAGGTTTTACTTCATCTAACCAACAACCAAACCCGAGGGACCAAATTGCAAAATACCAAAAAAAAACTTTCCCACCATTTTCTTCTCTTCCCCGTCTCCACCGTCGACCCCCCCCCCCTTCCATATTTTCACTTCGTTTGACCGTAAAATCAGTAGTTGTTGATGCTTAACCTCCACGCCAGTCGTCCATATGGAAATAACGAGTAATTGCCAACTAATCGAATCAATTATAATCAAATTCATTAACACGAGCCGCGGACTGAACTTGATCTCGTTAGCCTAATATACAATTAAACGAACATAAAATATCCTCTCTATATTGCGAACCTAAGCCCCATTCTAATTGCAGCGTAGAAACAGTTTCTGAACTCGTTTGATTTCTTCTTTAAGCCGAAACCCTAAGTGCTTGTTCTCCATCAATCCTCATCAAAACCAGGTAATTAGTATGTTGTTTGTGTATGGATTTTGACGACTATTAAAACCCCTCTGTCAATTTTAATCGACAGAGGGTACAAGACCTTCAATTGGGATTATATCAAACTTGGGTTTATATGAATTGGGGCTTTTGTATGAACTACTGGTTATTAACGAATTGGAGACTGGCTCAGATGGCCAGTACATATCTCGTCAAGCACTTAACCCGGCTAGGGGCGCAGGTTCGATTCCCCCTGGTCTGTTTTTTTTTTTTGGTATTATTTTTGTTAATTATTTGTTTTAATTAATATTAAAACTATATTTACATTAAAACCATTTTTGTTACACTCGTTTAAACGAACCGAACTCCGATAAGTTTCTAAAATAAAATTTCATATACATATATATAAATACACATAATTATTTATATATATCTATATATTTTTTTTACATTAAAAATAACAATAATAATAATAATAGTAAGAAAGGTGCTATTTATCTTTCTAAATGAAATCTCGTTAAAACTATCACCTAAATCGTTTCATAGAAAAATCGGTATTCATATTTATAATGTTTTCTTTAATAAATAAATATAACTTTTCAATTATTTTTCTAATGATTAAAATTAATAAAAATTGAATTACACCTTTATCAATAATTTTATGGCATATAACTAATTCATTAATGACCCCCAAACCGTAAGCCCATCTCCTTGTGTCTTGTTCGTTTATTTCGTTCAAGTATTTATTTTATTCACGCTTTAATAATTAGGACAAATTGTCGGGAATTCTCGCGGGACCAACTAGTATGCTATTATCTTAATCGTCTTCTCGTTACCGTATTCCGCATTCAAAGTGAGTTCTTCATAACCCCATTTTAACGTTTTATAATATTTTGGGGGTAGTATGTCACGAGTTTTTCTTTCGTTAGTTATGTGATTGTTTACAAACCGATTCACTTATATCGTACATGTTAATATTATTCGTGCATATTATACGTGAACTTGCTTCCAATGTGTTTATTGTTTTTATAATGGAAGTTACGCAAACACAAATGCATACACATAGTGGGAGGGTCCGACGGGACGTACCCGCGCCGTCTAACGTTACGACCTCGGTTGTTTACGTAAGGTGGTTCTCATTTCCCCGACTTCAACGGCTTCGGCTAAATGAACGGGATGACGAAACTATTTGATTTCATTTACTTTACGCTTGAATACTTATTGCATTACGATTGTTGAATCGCGAGTTTCCTATATATATATATATGTATACGCAAAAAATTTTGAAAACTCACCAACTTAATTGTTGACAAAATATATTATTTTCAACGTGCTATAGGTTGAACCGATGGTGTGCTAAGGACGAAGATCATTAGTTTTCCTTATGATATTTGAAATAAAGAACTTGTTTACTTTTCGATGAAGTGTTATTGTTTTCTTTTATTTATGAACAATGTGTGTATTCTTGATGATATGAAATGAATTAATTATAATTAATGTCGCTTTAATAGCGTTACGAGCTTATGAATGATCTGTACGTTACACCCGGGCATATTCCGCTTAAAGCCGGGGTGTTACAGATTGGTATTAAAGCCGGGGTGCTACAGATTGGTATCAAAGCCGTAACTATAAGATAGGTTGTTAGACGTATCGGCCTAGTATAGTTATAGTTTATTTTAGGGCCCAAAACTGCATGAATTCTCTATGTGCTATGTGCCCGCACTTATATTAAAGTTTCATTCATACGCTCGAATTCATAACATTTCATAGCGTCTCCTGTACACATGTTCACACAGAAACTCCAAGGGATAGGATTAAAACAAATATTTTCAAAATAATTTTCAATCAATTTTATTTCAGTTTTCCGATATTTTTATGCATAAAGACGGTTTTACGTAGCGGGTATGTAGTAACTGTAGGGGGGACGTGCTTGGTTTCCGAACACTTAACACCAATAAATCGCGGGACCTGGTTGCTTACCTGGAGAGTTCGGAAAGGGCGTGAAACCCTAAGCCAAAGTGTGCCACACAAACGCCATACGAATTGCAACTTTATGTTTTCGAACGTGATCATGTCCTCTTTGTGATAAGGATATGGTTACACTCCTTAGGATGTCATACAAGTCATGGTGATTCATGCGACGTGTGACTCCGACCCTCCATGTTTTACAATGTGTTTTAACCGAAAGTCTGTTAAGTCGTGGTGATACACGAATACCCAGCTTTTGGTTCGATTTAATTTCGAATTTTGATTTTTGTGTTGGAATATAAGAGTCCATGGTGGTTCATGAAAACTCTAAGTTCCACACAACACTTATTTTATTTTTATAAGTTTTCATATTAAACAAACATTAACAAGAACTCTTACACCATACACAATTCCGAGACTCTTGTTACACTTGTTCGCAGAATGGCCACTCGTTACCTTAACCGTCGTCCTTCTGGAGCCTCTAGCCGTAGGATGACAGCCCAGATCGCCAAACAAATGGCTTCTGTGCTCCCGCAAATGGTGGCTCAAATGCACCAAACCATTGCTATCAATTCGAACGCAGCTGCTTCGGGTTCAAACTCCAACTCTTTTCACTATAAGAACTTCACCGATACGAAACCTGATTAGTTCAATGGCTTTGAAGGTGCCACTGCCCTACTGCAATGGTACCAAAGTATGGAGAGTACCTTCCTCCATATCTAATGTCTCGATGACAAGAAGACACGCTTTGCTTCGAGTGTCTTCGAGAAAAGAGCCCTAAATTGGTGGGTGCAAGAAAAATCCACCGGTGGTGTCGATGTAGCCATGGCAAGAGCCATGGACTTGCCATGGGAAGAACTTAAGGAAATCATGACCACTGAATTCTGTCCACCCAATGAACTTATGAATTTGGAAGTGGAATTTTGGAACCTCAAACAAGAGGGTGGTGATAACGTTGCCTACACCGCTCACTTTGTAACAACTCGGGTTTTCCAAACGAATGAACTTATATGCATAGCCCGACTCGTTTTATGATTCGGGAAAATTTATCACTAAAAAGTTTTGCGTTTATCGAGAAAATCTTATACGGTTTATATTTGATTTAATATATAATTAATTATGGAAAATATACGTTTTTAACTCAAAAGTATACTTTAGTCCCTAGTTATTTCCATATAAATTCTTCAGGGACTAAAGTTCAATTTTCACATATTTCTTTTATAACCCATCACCTAAACCCGTAAACCGTTAATCCATACCCATTTAACCATAAACCGTACCCGTTTGGTTAACTTGAGCCACAATTATCGATCTAAAGTTGGAATTGAATCACGTTTTTGATCCTCCTTGCTATATGCGGCCTAGTCGACACTGGAAATTTGGAAACAAAGATCCGTGAAGATACGTATTGATATCCTAATAACCGCCTTAACCAAAAAATTGATTATATAACTTAGGTTTCGTAACAATTCGATTGCTCTCATCTGCACCTCCCTTATGATCCGGCTACCAAAAACCCTATACCTAATTGCATTAATTCCAGCCAAAACCTCCTGTTCGATCTCGTTCTTGCCGCCGGCAACTGTGGTGGCCGTTCTCTCTGATTTGATCTTCATTCAAGGTAATTGAAATACATAAACTACTCGTCGATCATCAATAATCCTAAACCCTAACTCAATTTAAACTAACGACTAAAGGATTGAGTGATTGAGGAATTAGGGTTCTTGTTCAAATCTGGTGTCAATTTGTATTATATAAATAATACCGTTTCATTCTATTAACAACTGACACACCAGCGCGAGTGGCTGGTGTGTGTGTGTTCCAAACCTGGTCTGGCAGGAGGTCGCGAGTTCGAGTCCGGCCAGTGGTTTTGTTTTTGTTTAAGGATTGTAAAGCTTGTTTTTATATATAATAATATGTTCTAATTAATATTAATTGTTAAATAAACAATATTTTAGTTAAACCAACACCATAAGTTAACGTTTTCTATCAAGTAATCTCGTTACAAGTTTTCGTGTATGTATATATATGTGTGTGTGTGTGTGTGTGTGTGTGTGTGTATATGTATATATCTTATTAATAATGAACCAACAAGTATTTTAATAAAATCTAACGCCAATATTGATGTACTTGTCGTTGAACGTTTTCATAAGTTTAACTATTTATTATATATATATATATATATATATATATATATATATATATATATATAACAAAACGTATTAAACGTGTTAAATTATATCATTAGAATTTCGTTAACGTTTTTAAGATATAAATTTTACTATAAATTATATATTTAAACGATTATTATAATAGATCTCAACTTATATTTATTAAACTAAACTAACTGTTTGTAAGATTTGAATATACGTTAAACAATGATTTTTATAATAAAACGATAACAATAATCCGTAGTGATCAATCCTTCAATCCATAACATACAAATCATAATTGTAACTCAAATCGCATCGAAATCTTAAATTCGTTATACATATTATATCATTATAATTCACTCGTAATATCATTTAATTAGGATCCTTGTCGGTAATTCTCGAAGAGTGTGATTATCGTTCTTGTCGTAAACATTCCCGTCTGGCTTACTCGATCAGGTGAGTTTGATCATTCTCCTTTTTATACACTATTTTCTAATGATTTGGGGACATATGCGTACTTACTCATATTTTCGATTCTATATATATACTCAAAATCGCAAACATAATTATTGTGTGAATACCAGTTGAATGCTATTTGCTAATTGCTACATGTTTAATTGTTTACTTGATAACGTTTCGGAGAGGTCCAACTATCCCCTTGTATGGGGTTCTCATTAGTATGATCATACGACCGTCTTAGTAACCAGAGCCGGATTCGCTTGGCGAAGGTAAAACGACAATTTAGTCATTGTAATCAATGCCCGATTCGCTTGGCAACGATTCATTGGCACACGAATATACTTGATTTTGATTTGTTAAGGTTTGATTGATTATTACCACATAGATTGGTTTGCGCATATATCATTTATCAAAAAAAAATATATATATATATATATATATATATATATATATATATATGCTATTATTTAATGTTTCAAAATTGGTGATCATCTCACTCAACATGTTTGTTGACAAAACTCCATTTTCTACGCATATGCAGGTTGCCTGAGTTGAAGGATGGACACTTAGAAAGACCTTAGGATTATAATGAAGACATACATGGATTTAGACTTGTTGTATTTATTTATTTGAATTGTTTGGTTGTATTTGATTATTGTGTGTATTATTTGAACAAATAATTAATTAGATATTGTCATTTATATTTATGATAGTATCTTCAAGCTGTGAGCAATCGGATCATGCCCCCGGCATTTCCACCTTAGGTTGGGGTGCGACGGCTTGGTATCAGAGCCGAAGGTTATAACATTTCATAGCGTTTCCTGCACACATGTTCACACACAAACTCCAAGGGATAGGATTAAAACAAATATTTTCAATCAATTTTATTTCGATTTTTTGATATTTTTCTGCATAAAGACGGTTTTACATAGCGGGTATGTAGTAACTGTAGGGGGGACGTGCTTGGTTTCCAAACTTTTTGACACCAATCAACCGCGGGACCTGGTTGCTTACCTGGAGAGTTCGGAAAGGGCGTGAAACCCTAAGCCAAAGCGTGCCACACAAACGCCATACGAATCACAACTTTATGTTTTCGAACGTGATCATGTCCTCTTTGTGATAAGGATATGGTTACACTCCTTAGGATGTCATACAAGTCATGGTGATTCATGCGACGTGTGACTCCGACCCTCCATGTTTTACAATGTGTTTTAACCGAAAGTCTGTTAAGTCATGGTGATACACGAATACCCAGCTTTTGGTTCGAGTTAATTTCTAATTTTGATTTTTGAGTTAGAATATAAGAGTCCATGGTGGTTCATGAAAACTCTAATTTCCACACAACGCTTATTTAATTTTTTATAATTTTTCATATTTAACAAACATTAACAAGAACTCTTACATCATACACGATTCCGAGACTCACGATTCTTGTCACACTTGTTCGCAGAATGGCCTCTCGTTACCTTAACCGTCGTCCTTCTGGAGCCTCTAGCCGTAAGATGACAGCCCAGATCGCCAAGAAAATGGCTTCTGTGCTCCCGCAAATGGTGGGTCAAATGCACCAAACCATTTCTATCAATTCGAACGCAGCTGCTTCGAGTTCAAACTCCAACTCTTTTCGCTATAAGAAGATCACCGACGCGAAACCTGATAAGTTCAATAGCTCTGAAGGTGCCACTGCCCTACTGCAATGGTACCAAAGTATGGAGAGTACCTTCCTCCATATCTAATGTCCCGATGACAAAAAGACACACTTTGCTTCGAGTGTCTTCGAGAAAAGAGCCCTAATTTGGTGGGTGCAAGAAAAAGCCACCCGTGGTGTTGATGTAGCCATGGCCTTGCCATGGGAAGAACTTAAGGAAATCATGACTGCTGAATTCTGTCCACCCAATGAACTTATGAATTTGGAAGTGGAATTTTGGAACCTCAAACAAGAGGGTGATAACGTTGCCTACACCGCTCGCTTTGTAACAACTCGGGTTTTCCAAACGAATGAACTTATATCCATAGCCCGACTCGTTTTATGATTCGGGAAAATTTATCACTAAAAAATTCGCGTTTATCGAGAAAATCTTATACGATTTATATTTGATTTAATATATAATTAACTATGGAAAATATACGTTTTTAACTCAAAAGTATACTTTAATCCCTAGTTGTTTCCATATAAATTCTTCAGGGACTAAAGTTCAATTTTCACATATTTCTTTTATAACCCATCATCCAAACTCGTAAACCGTTAACCCACCCGTTTAGTTAACTTGAGCCACAATTGTCGATCTAAAGTTGGAATTGAATCACATTTTTAATCCTCCTTACTATATGCGGCCTAGCCGACACTGGAAATTTGGAAACAAAGATCCGTGAAGATACGTATTGATATCCTAATAACCGCCTTAACCAAAAAACTGATTATATAACTTAGGTTTCATAATAATTCGATTGCTCTCATCTACACCTCCCTTATGATCCGGCGACCAAAAACCCTATACCTTGTTAATACATGTTTTTACGTCTTGATCTTTATCAGGGTTATTAATGTAATAGATTAATGTATAAGGGTTTTAATGTAAATATGGTTAAAAGGCCATTCGCTCTATTGTAAGTTACATTCGTTACCCCGTAACGAATGTAACACATTCGTCTAATTGTAAGCTCATTCGTTAACCCTGTTTAACGAATGAGATAACAAATGAGGGCTATTCGCTATCACTTAATGTATTAACGAGTAAGCTTGTTTATTCGTTAACGTTTTTGTAACGAATGACCTATTCGTTAAGTTAAGTTTAACGAATAGGGTCATCTTCCTATATATACCCCTGTAATCTATTTTACCTATAACAGTGATTATTATTCCTTGATTCTCTCTCGTTACTCTGTCCATTTATCCTCTCAAGACACACATTAGACACACTAAAGTAATACTAGCCTAATCGTATGGATACTCAACGAGATCATCGATGTAATCATAAGGTCTAGATCCGTTACGTGCTCTATCAAGTGGTATCAGAGCCGGAGGTTGCTCGTGATATGTCATTTCGTGTTCGTCGGGTTAAAGCACTATTTAATCGGATTTGGAAGTGATTCTGTGGATAATCGATGAATATGATGATAGAATCATGTTCCTGATCAAAATCCGAATCCTCGTGTGAAATTTGGTGCTTAATTATAGTGAATTGAAGAATCCTCCATAGATGGTTAAGTTATGGTTGATCAAAATTTGACCGGATTCAATTATTAATTGATATAATTGATGATGAATTTGTGTTAGTGATTGGAATCCGAGTCTTCGTATGCTTTTTGATAGTGATTTGATGTTGTTTTGATGATATTCGCCATTAACAGCCATGGTTGAAGCTTGAATTCCCGATTCCGGCCACTGTAACCGTATTTTCCGGCCATTCGCGTTTTTCCGGTGTCTACAGTAACTACCCAACAACCCATTCGTTAAGTTAAAAGGCCATTCGTTACGGAAGTTTAACGAATGAGTTATTCGTTAAGGAGTTTAACGAATATGGATCACTTAACAAATGAGACTTTATTCGTGTACTGTTCATACGAATGAGGAAGAATAACGTATGTGGACATTCATTCAAAGGCTAACGAATATGGTTTAACGTATATGCCATTCGTTATGGGGATTAACGAATGAGACCTATTCGTTCATCAGTAACCAATGTGGATGGATATCAACGAACGTGCTACTGTTGTAGCGAAAGAGGAGATAACGTATGAGGATTGTAAAAAAAAATCGGGGATATTTTGAATATGCGGGATACTCTTCTAGCAAAATTTGGTGATATATTTTCCGGCCGACTTTTCACGCATTTCGAGGGGCCGAGGGGGAGTAACCGGTTAAGTTAACAAGACTTTTATTGAGGATTTTCGAAGAATTGTTCAAGACCTTGCCTAATTTGTCAAGAAAAGGGGGAGATAAAACTTTCAAAGAGCTTATTGGATCGTTATCTTTCTACCTTCGCAAGTGTTTCTTGAAAAATTAATGCAATTCGGGTGGTAATTCGTGATTGCAAAGCTATGTTTGATCGGGTTCGAGACTGCAATTGTTCTTCGATCGTGGATTAATTTGTTCAAGATTGAAACCTGATTATTTGGGATACGAGTGTCTGTCCGATTACTTCTTTCTGAGGGACTTTGATCCTAACTATGTTGGTTACGAGTATTCGGCGGATTGCTTCTGTTGAGGGGGACAATTATTGAATGGGTTGATCTGATTGAGGAATATATGAGTCTTGTCATCTAATTGAAGAATGTGATTGTTCGGTGTTGATTAACGAAGGTTGGAACTCTGAATCATATGCCCAAAGCATTAGCGCATCCAAGCGTATTGGTTGCCGAAGAGCTTCAAAGAGTTATATTTTGGGATAGACGTTATCGAGAGAGTGAAGACCTAAATGAAAGATGTTGAGTGATCGGGTTTTTCATGAAGATGTATGACGAGGTTAAACGTAAAGACATTTTTGCTTTACCGGTGCGACAGATAGCCGATGACTTGCTGCTAATTGATTCGTTTGATCAAACCATATCATATGTCAGTTGGATGATCGGAATGATCACCTGGAGATCCTGATTTGAGGGGGAGATCTGATACGAGTAGCTATAAGTTGTTGGTTTGCTTACAAAGAGTTATATTTTGTTCGTTCGTACAAGCCCGAGAATCATCAACCAAGGGGGAGGTTGACTGTACGGCTGATGATATGCAGATAAAGTATTCACGGTTAAAGTATTCAACGTTAACGTATTCGTCACTAAAGTATTCGACGTTAACATATTCGTCACTAAAGTATTTGACGTTAACGTATTCGTCATTAAAGTATTGAAGATTAAAGTATTGGGTGCTAAAGTATTGGAAAGCATTTGACAGCTACAGAAAAGGGGGAGTCTGTAAGCGCATGGATTTGGTGTCCGCAGCTATTCGAATAGGATAGGGGTTGTTTAGTCTTTATATTAATGTATAAAGGCACATTCGCTAAGGATGGTTAGCGAATGGGCCTCATTCGTTAAAGACTAGACATATTCGTTAATGTAAGAGCTCATTCATTACTACTGTGTAACGAATGGAGACTCATTCGTTAAGGTATACTCATTCGCTAAGGGTGTTTAGTGAATGGGGCTATGGAAAGACCTCATTCGTTAACCTTGTTAACGAATGAGAGGTCTCATTCGTTACTACTGTTCTAACGAATGGGATATGCCTATAAATAGGACTTCCATAGTTGTTTAGCATAGTGATCTTTGCTTATTTATTCCATTGTAACGTTATGCTGCCGGATTCTCTCTAGACCTCCATTAACATATCTTCATGTAATAACGTATTGAACACGAGTTAACGTATCGATTTGCGACTAGATCTTGGCTCGTAATAACGTATTTACATCTGGTATCAGAACTAGTGATCTGATCTTCGATGATTCTCGTATTGTTAATTGTATAATTCATTGTGTATTGAAGTCAATTCATAATGAATTGATTGAAATTAAAGTTTAATTGAGAATTAAATTGAAACTGAGTTTGAATTGAGCGATTGACAGTATGAATTGAGGTTTGTTTTGGGTAGTTTGTGAGTTCGGACGAGTTCAGTGAGGTTCGGATTTGGTTTAGGGATAGTTTGTTAAAGGTTTAGGGTGTTTTAAGCCTGATTTGGACGGATTTGTGTTTGAATTGGTTTTCAAACTGGATGAAGATTTGAACACTCATTCTTTATGATGAAGACTGATTCGTTAAGATCTAACTGGTCGTTCGTTCATACTTAACTGCCCATTCGCTAAAGTAAACAGCTCAATCGTTAAACCCATTTGCTTTCGTTTCAAACACATTCGTTATCTCATTCACTTAACGAAGATTGATCCATTCATTAAGTCATTCATTCGTGAAAATCTTTAACGAATATCACCCATTCGTTAAAGTAATTCTCATTTAACGAATATCAACCATTCGTTAAAGTAATTCTCATATCACACATTCGTTAAAGTAACTCTCTTATTCGTTACAATCTCCATTCGTGTGAACAGTAAACAATATACTTTGAAGAATTGACAAAATTAACCCTTGAAGTTTAACCAGTGTTCCATCATGACTTTGCAAAACATGTCTTACTATGCATTAGCCTCTCAGAATGTATTATTGCAGCAGATGCTAACCATGGATAATGAAATTGGAAGTCACAACAAATGTCCCAAATTGTTGAAATTGTCAGATTTTACTCGCTGGGAACCGAGGTTCCGTGCTCACTTGGGATCTGTGCATCCAAGTAGTGTGCGTTTTCTAGACGACGTGTATGCGGCACCTTTGGTAGGTAGTGACAACATGGGATGGACACCAAAGGAATTCAAAGAGTATGAAACTTCAAGAGTTGAAAGATTTTGAGAGTGAAACTAAAGCCTACTCAACTCTTACTATGGCATTACCAGAACAAATTTTTCATCAATACAGTACAATTAAGATTTGTGCTTCTTTTTTCACAACTTTGAAAACAAGAAGTTTGGGGAACACACTTGAAAGTAAGAAGACACTCGTAAAATTTCAATTTAGAAATTTTATTTTGATGAACAATGAGACAGTTGAAGAGATGATTAACCGATTTAGTCATTTGATTGTGGAGATGTCAAGTGTCAATCTTGAGCCAACTGAAACAGATAAGATTGATACACTGAAGAATGCCTTAACTCCTTCATATTCAACTTTTCTATTTGTGTTGAAAGAAAACGGTTTCTTTCGAAACACCGAGCTCACAGCTGTGCAATTTATCAACAAGATTGAAGAAAGGGAATTTGATATTAAATGTCAAAACTCGTTGAAAGAAAATCAAAATCAGCAATCTTCAACTCAAAACCCTTCACTCTATGGAGGTGCCTTGCCAGCTAATCATTCTTCAAGTTCTGTACCAATCAATGCTTTCTTTGCTCAATCTCAAGAAGAAATTCCTAATGTAAACTGTTCTCCTAATGTATGCTTTATGGCAAATGGAACTAATGCAAACACAAGTGCTCCATCATCAAGCTTGCCTAAAGTAAATCTTCAAGAGGCTGAACAACAGTTTGCATTCTTGTGTGCTTTCATGACTTCTTATGAACAGCTTGTTGGAAGCAAGATTGCTACGAGTGAATTAACATATGAAGATTATGATCAAATTGACCCTGATGATCTTGAATTAATGGATCTCAAGTGGAACATGGCTATGATCGTTAGAAAGGTAAAGAGATTCATGCAGCGTACTGGGAAAGATCTTCCTGCTTTGAATAAAAGGGTCGGATTTGATAAACTGAAGGTGAAATGTCACAATTGTGGGGACTTTGGCCATTTTGCCAAGGAATGTGATAAGCCAAGAAAAGAATATTATGGGCCACGCAATTCAGAAAGATCTTCAGGAAAGAATTCATCTAGTGGGGATAAGAGTATAACAACTGTATCTGGAGGTGATCTAGATAAGTCTCCTGCTACTCAAGCTCTGGTGGTTAATGAAGTTGTTGACTGGTCTCAATGTTTGTTGGGAAATCAAGAAAAATGTGGCAATTGTGGAACCAGTAGAGAAATTCGAAGATGCCAGCAGTGATAATGTATCTGAGGGAACTGATACATCTGATTCTGAGACAGATACTGATCTAAGCCTGTCTTCTCAAACTGAATCAATCCCTGATCAAGTTGAATCTTATGCATGCATGGCTAAGATTGATGAGGTATGTGTTCAACCTCAAACTAATGTATTTGAATCTTTAACTGAAGTGATTGATTGTGCTGAATGTGCAGTATTTAAAGCCAAACTTGAAACAGCCGTAAAACAGAATAATACTCTCACAAAAGATCACTTTATGATCAATGAATGCTACAAACAGAAAACAAAATTGCTAGAGCAATCAACTCTTAAAATTCAAAAACTGTCTGAAAGTAATCATGATCTTAAAGCTAGGGTTCAGTGTAAGATCATCGAAGTTGATCAACATTTTAAGGAGATTCTTTGACTCCGAACTTGTATTTCCAATCTCGAAAATGAAGTAATGGAACTTAAAAATCAGCTTGGAAAATTCAGAGATTCTTCATTTCTTTTGAATGAAATAATCGAAGTTAACCATTCACATAAGAAAAATGGAAAACAAGGTTTGGGGTATGTCGAAATTCCACCTCCTTTTAAGCATGATTACAGTAGCATTCCTAATGTGGAAAAATGCTCAGATATGCCTATTGTTAAATCTGAATATGTTGATACAACTGAAACTACTCGTGAACCAATTCATGTCAAAAGTAAAAATGTTTTTATCAAAAATAAATTGGATGGTTCAATCGAGGAGTTAACTGAACCAAATGAGATTGTCAAAAACAAAGATATACCTATTGACAATCACATTCTGTGTGAACCCGAAGACTTTGAACAAGAAGTGTATGGTTCAAAGCCTTCAGATGTTTCATCAAACCCTTCAGAAATTCCTAAGGTAATTTCTAAAGTAACTTCTAATGTATTTCAATCAGACAAACCTTCGGTGTCTGATGAGGAGTTAATGAGATTCATTAATCCTAAACCGAAATCTTCAAGTGGAAAATTTTTAAATTAAAGGGATTATCAAAACTGTTCTCAGATAAGGAAGTTCTTTTGAACCTTCTTAAACCTGAAATGATTGAAAGTGTATATCAAGATGATACTTCAAAAGTTACTGAACTTGAACAAATATTCTTTCAATCAAAATCTACTAATGTTCAAGTGAAATCTCAAAATAATGTTTTCAAACACATTAAATTTGTCAAATCTTTAGGATTGGAAAATTCTTCGAATTCTACAAATCTTGAATTTTATAAAAACAAAAAGGGTTTAAAACATGAAGTTCCAAAGTCGGTAACGTTTGAGAAACCCAATAATGATATTCGACAATCTTTGCTATCAAAGACTGACTACCTGTGCTTCATCATCAAAATCTTTGGACTCTCGATTATGTTTCAAGTGTGGTGATCCAGGGCATGTCTCCAAAAATTGTAAAACAAAGATAGATAATATCAGAAGTCCATTAACTCGAAAGACTGATTTGTTTCCAAATATAAATGAAAATCAAGTTGATGAGTGTGTTATAATGTATTCGAATGTTAATCCGAAGAAAGTTATTCGGATTGATTCGGATAATTTATCAAACAAATGTGTTGACCGTGCTCAACCTATTTGTTCAAACACTGATTCGGGTAGAATATGTGATAGCTACTTAAAGAAGAAAAACGAGAAACGTGTCACTTATTCTCAAATACCGAATACAAGTGTTAAGTTATCATATTCTCCGAAAGTCTCAAAGGGAGAGCCCATGACTGAGGCTTGGGCTGCCTTTTTGAACTAATCATTTTACTTGTTTGTGCAGGGGACATCTAGGTCCGTGTCCAATTACAAATGGATATTGGATAGTGGATGTTCTCGGCATATCACCGGCAACCTAGATCTTCTGAATAACGTCAAAGATATTCAAAGGGGTTATGTTGCGTTTACTAGTAACCATGGTGGAATGATTACGAAGAAGGGAGAAGTTTCAAACGGGAAAGTGACGTTTGAAAAAGTAAATTATTGTGAAAAGGTTGATCATAATCTGTTGAGTGTGTCACATATTTGTGATAAGAAATTCACCACTATTTTCACTAACAAGGAACGTGTCATCCTTCAGCCGGGATACACGATTCCTGAAGACATGGCTGTCATGCGATCACCTCGATCAAATGATATTTATATACTTGACATGAGTTATGATGTACCAGTTTCACCCTCAGCTACTTGCTTCGTATCAAAAGCTACTGAAAAAGATTCTATTCTTTGGCATCGACGTATGGGACACATTCACTTACGAAAGATGAACTTTCTTATGGCAAACGAGTTAGTGGATGGTGTGTCCCTCAATCAGTTCAAGTTCAATGATCAATGCGTCGCATGCAAGAAGGGGAAACAAAAGAAGACATGACATCCAAGCAAGTCACTAAACACGATCGTTACTCCTCTAGAACGACTTCATATGGATCTCTTTGGTCCGGTGAACCATGCCAGTATGCTGGAGATTTTTACTGTTTGGTAGTGACAGATGATTTTTCACGTTACTCATGGGTATTATTTAAGGATCGAAGTATCAGACTCCTGTCTTAATTCAGAATCTTTTCACAAAGATCGAATCACTTTACAAACTGAAAGTGAGACGAATTCGTAGTGACAACGGAACTGAATTCAGGAATAATGTATTGGATTTCTTTTGCATTCAGAAAGGAATTCATCGGGAATTCAGTGCACCTTATGTTCCTCAACAAAATGGTGTATCTGAAAGAAAGAATCGTACGCTGATTGAAGCTTCAAGAACGATGCTCGCTGATTCAAAACTGCATGTTCAATTCCGGAACGAAGCTGTAAATACCGCATGCTACACACTGAATCGCGTACTAACGGTAAAGAAGCTCAAGAGGATGAATTATGAGCTTCTGAATAATCGTAAGCTGACCTTAAAGTATTTGGAGCCATTTGGGTGTCCGTGTACTGTTTTGAAGAAAGATGCTGGAAACTTCGATGAGAAAGCTTTTGAGGGTTATTTATTGGGATACAACTCTCCTAAGAAGCGGATATTCAATATTTCTTTAGTTTGTGTGGAAGAATGGTATCACGTTGATTGCCAAAGTTATTGTACTTAGCCAACTGGTACTGGTCCCAACTGGATGTTTGATTATGATGGTTTATTTAATTCGTTTACTTTAATGGTCGAAGAAGTCTCTGAAGATCTCATTAGATCTTATTTGGAGGAACAATGCCTTCCGAATCCAAGGTGCTCTTCAGTTAATGTAAATGACTCTCCTATTGTATCAGAAACGTCGAACGAAGTTTCTGAATCTTCCGATGATGCTGTGTTTGTGGATTCATCGTCTGTTATGTTAGATGAAGCTCCAGAGACAACTGAGCCAATTCTAATTAGTGATGATTCACCGTCTGTCTCTTTTGATTCAGCAACAGAAAATATTACCAATTTGGGTAATAATGTATCTGTCCCTATCAATCCTTCCTTAAGGATTTATTCGAGTCATCCGCAGGAACAGATAATTGGTGATGTGAACGATGGGGTTCTCACAAGACATCAATTATCTGTTCCTGCGGATGACTCGAATGAATATTAGCTAATGTATGTGATGATCAAGTTGATTGTAATGTATCTCCTACCAAGGATTCGATAGTTTGTGCTTATTAGGATTTGCACTCTTCGGGTATCCTTAGTATCGCACAATACACATGCTTCCTATCACAGATAGAACCGACTAGTGTCGCAATGGTACTCAAGGAACCATATTGGGTTGAAGCTATGCAGGAGGAGCTGCAACAGTTTATACGACTGGGTGTATGAGACTTAATAGATAAACCCGATCGCGTAAAGAAGGCGATTCCAACTAAATGGGTCATTAAGTGCAAAAAGGACGACCGCGAGGTAATCGTGAGAAACAAGGCACGATTGGTCGTACTGGGATATAATCAATAAAAAGGCATAGATTATACTGAAGTATATGCATCGGTGGCACGACTGGAGGCTATACGTATCTTTCTTGCCTATGCAGCCTATAAGAATTTTAAGGTTTATCAAATAGATGTGAAATCGGCCTTCTTAAACGGAGCTATTCATGAAGAAGTATACGTGAAGCAGCCTCCCGGTTTCGAGGATCCAGATTTTCCCGAGCGTGTTTATCGGTTAAACAAGGCTCTTTATGGTTTACATCAGGCCCCGAGAGCCTGGTACAGCACGTTGGCTGACCATTTGGTAGAGAGCGGATTCACAAGAGGGACTGTGGATTGTACATTATTTTATAAGAACATGAGTGCTGATTTGCTCCTTGTCCAAATCTATGTGGACGACATAATCTTTGGTTCGACGAACGACAGCTTGTGTAAAGATTTTGAAAAGACGATGCAAACCAAATTCGAGATGAGCTCAATGGGAGAGTTAACTTTTTCTTAGGATTGCAAGTTCACCAGTCTGATTCCGGGATTTTTATCCATCAGACAAAATATGTGAACGATGTCTTGAGCCGATTCAAGATATCTGACGGCAAAATTCCTTCGACACCTCTTCCCGTGGGTCACAATTTATCACCGGATGAATTGGAGGATATCGTAGATCCAACCCTATATCGTGCTATGATTGGTTCTCTCATGTATTTGACTGCATCGCGACCTGCTATTATGTTTGCTGTTTGTTTGTGTGCTAGGTACCAATCGAGTCCCCGAGTGACTCACCTGGCGGCAGTAAAGCGCATCTTACATTATCTGAGGGGAAATCCAGACATCGGGTTATGGTACCCCAAAGATGATAAGTTCGATCTCACCGCTTTTACTGATTCGGACTATGGAGGATGCAAAATCAACTTCAAGTCTACATCAGCGGGATGTCAATTTTTAGGAAACCGGCTTGTTTCCTGGCAGTGTAAGAAACAGACAGCGGTCTCAACTTCAACAGCCGAAGCAGAGTATGTGGCGGCCTCGAGTTGCTGCTCACAGGTTCTCTGGATCCAGCAACACTTGCGGGATTACGGTTTAAAGTTTCTTACTACTACTATTTATATTGATAATTCTGCTGCAATTTCAATCACCAAAAATCCGGTTCACCATTCGAAAACCAAACATATTGAAATCCGTTATCACTTCATACGTGATTTTTTTGAAAAGAAATTAATATCTATTGATAAAATTCACACGGATTTTCAAAAGGCTGATCTTTATACTAAAGCATTTGACAAAACACGTTTTCAATATCTGCTGGGTATAAATGGTTTAAAAACTTTACAAGATATTCAAAAGCTTGGTTAAATCATTTTCTTTCTTGTTTTGTTTCGATTTTTGTTGTTTTTAAGGGGAGAAAAATATAAAACCCAAAAATATTGTGTTTTTAGTTTATACAGAGAAATTTGAAAAACTCCAAAAACATTCAAATATTGAAAATTTTCAAAAACATTGAAAAATGCTCCTCAAAATGAGTTTTGAAGCAAAAGGGGAAAATGATAGTACATTGACGGGATTGATCTAGTACATGGATAAACTAGATTAAAAATTACCGTAAGGCCAACAATATGATATGCAAAGATAGGCTTGACAGACTATATAGGAACTGATAAGATATAAAGATAATGAATGTCGAACCTAGTAGAATTACATCTTGAAAGAGTGATACTATATCTGATTTAAAGAAAAGTCAAAAGTTAAAATGATTACTGTGTGTGCATGCTTTCATTTTTGAAGAAATTTCTACTTTGTTTTTATTTTATTTTGAAAAGAAATTCAACTTTATTTTTTCTTTATTTTTATTCAAATATTGGATACTCTCCTGCGCAATAAGATTATCCGACCTGAAGGTTAATATTTGAGTATTCTGCTTTATTTTCTTGGTGTTTCGTATAAAATCTTGGACTTTCTCCGCGCGATAATACGGGATTATCTGAATTGAGAGTTAAGATTTTATGCAACTTCAACTTACTTTTCTCTTTTTATTTTGTTGAAATGGAACCTTATCTGCGTGTAGTAACACCGATGGGAAATTTTGACATTCTACTTTATTTTCTTTTTATTATTTTTGCATGAGTCACAGTTAATAAAAATTTGGAAAATCAAAGAAAAACGTACATGTGAAGTTTAGTGTATAAGAGATAGAAATGTTATATCTGATTGATGGGGTCCACATATGGTTTTGTGTCTAATTGAACCAAATTAAAGCATATCGTAAAGTTTCCGACAAGTCTGTGAAAAGTTTAAAGAGGAAAATTATATCTGCAATCATCGTTGCGTTACGTGTATAATAATCATCGAAATTGAAGTGTTACTTAGTGATATTTTCATCAATATGATTCTCTGCTCAACTCACAAAAATATGTACTGCTTTAATAGTTTAGTCGTTTAAGTGTTTTTCGTTATTTGATTGTTGAATATAATTTTGAAAATTCAAAAAGATTTTTCTTTCTTTTTCATTTCTACTTTAGTTTTGATTTACCAAGCTAGCGAATAATTCAAAAGAAAAAGAAAAGGATTGATCCCCAAAATATTTAAGTTAATCGTGCTTAATGTAATTTACAACTGGTATCAGTTGTGTTTTTTTTAACGTAAAAATCCAATTAAATTAAGAATTACCGATCAATGGTGATCGGGTAATTTTAATGTATGCAATTAAAACCTAATTTGGATTTAATTGAATATTTAAATCTTTATTGTTGAAACCCTAATTGGTTTTAATATTATTTAATTTTCTTAAGAGATTTGTATCTCTTTCGCTAAGGAAAACTTGGTGATTCGTTAAATGGTTTAACGAAAGTAAATCCATTCGTTATTTAATCATAACGAATGAGTTTCTCATTCGTTATAAATACATTCGCTTCCGTTGTGCATAACGAATGGAAGACATTCGTGTAACCATTAACGATTGGACTGAATTTAAGTTATCATTTGTTAATATATTAACGAATGACCGTCCCATTCATTAGAAACATTAACGAATAGCGTATAATCGTTAAAGTTTAACGAATGAGAGACCCTTTCGTTTAAAATTTTAACGAATATGGATTATAATTTAACGAATGAGGTCATTCGTTAGTTCAAATTTTGAACGAATAACCTCGGGTTGTGTGAAATTATTGGGTTTATAATCCCAATGACAGACGAATGACCTTTCATTCGCCACTTCCTATTTCACCATCACCCTAACCAAACTCTTGTAAATTTTCCAAGAATTCATACATGCTTGTTTGCATAATTTACTGACATCTTCTCATTCTACAGGTATTAACGATCAAATTGATATAAAAATCATGAGATTACATTGGTGATTTAAGGGTTAACTGATTAATTGAAACTGGAATATTAATCGAATAGTTAACAATTCATGAAACCCATTTTTTGATTGAGATTAATATTATTGATCATAGCTTAATGTATGAAACTGATATTCGATCATTGTTATTAAGATTAATTGTATTAATTGTTAAAGAATCAAAGGGTTCGATGATGATGTTTGTCGTTTTTGACTTCATTAAGTCAAAATAATGTATAAGGTTTGACTCCTGATGGTCAAAAGTTATAATTAGAATAGATTCGTTAAGTGTTAACAAATGATATGCCTATTTGTTAAACTTATGAACAAATGATTATTTAAGTTGGTAACGAATAAGGTATAACGAATCAGGTTGATTCGTTAAATAGTTAAAACTCATTCGTATAACATTTGTTAGCGAATATGTTTCATTCGTTAAAGGTAACGAATGGAAACAATTAATATTAACGAATATGTTTCATTCGTTAAATGTAACGAATGGAAACAATTAATATTAACAAATATGTTTCATTCGTTAAAGGCAACGAATGGAAATAATTAATAACGAATATGTTTCATTCGTTAAAAGTAACGAATGTAAATCTAATGTATAACGAATGTCTCAATCGTTTAAAAATTTTTTAACAAATGAGATAACCATTAGTTAATCAGTATTGAATATTGTATTAATGTTAGTTATTTTTCACAGACATGGCTGACGAAAACGTTCAAAATCCTGCTCCAGAGCAAAATCCGATGATTAACCCTGCTGAAGCTGAACCTGAACGTGCACCAGTACTTTTGTCTTGGAGTGAAAGTCATAATATCTGTGCATACCTCGAGCCTAAATTTGAAGATACACCGATTTTTGGTGGGATGATCAGTTTCCTGATTCGATCAAGAATTTACAAGGCCATATCCACTCGCACTGTGGTATATCAGAAGATTATACGGGAATTCTGGAATACAGCTCGATTAAATGAAGTAGAGAATCAGATCGAGGCTGTTATTTAAGACAAACAAGTGGTGATCGATGTTAATGTTATTCGAGACTCGTTGGGCTTTATTAATTCAATCGACGATCCATGTGAGTTCGATAAAGATTTGATCAGAGGGTTATTCAGCCATGTAAAGTATAATGGTGATCTGGGGAGGTCCATGTACAACAAGGCTAATTTATGTGAACAATACAAGTACTTGTTACATGTATTGATACACCGTCTTGGTGGACGAAGAGGTGGATTTGACGAGTTTCGAGCTATGTTGCAATCTGCTTTTGCTGCCTTGGTGTTGAATAAACCATTTAATTTCTCTAAAATGGTTTGTTATCACTTGAAGGAGAACTTGACGAGCCGCCATAAGTTTTTAATGTATCAAAGATTCCTCCAGATGATAATGAATGATCTTCAACCTAAGCTGATTAAAGATCAGAATGATGTGATGAAGTTAAAACATATGGATGAGGAGACTATGAGACGTTTTAGATCATATCGAGGTCAGAGTCTTGCAGATAGACCAAGGTTCAAGCGTTTGATTCGTTACTTGGTGAATATTGATTATATTGCACCACCTAATGATCGTTGGATTCACGATGATTCCGATTCTGAACATGAAGGTGGTGATGGTGGGAATGGTGGTAATGATGGTGGTGATGGTGGTCCTTGACCACAAGCCGAGTTAAGTTATGAACAGAAGCGTAAGCGTAAAGGAAAAGAACCAATGATGGAAAAGGGGGAGAAACCCAAGAAACAACGAGTTAGAAGGGGTTCGGGTATAGAGATACCGAGTCAACCATTTGTACCATCTACTGTTGTTTCTGCTTCAGTTATTCCTGCTACCACTTCTCAAGTTCAACCAAGAATTCCACGTTCTCCTACTCCTACTCCTATTACAGATTTTCCTTGTTCTCCAACACCTGTGCAGATGCCTACTTCTCCAATGCCTCCAACTCTGACTTTGGCTACTACTGTGAGGCCTGATCCTCATTTTGGAGACATATTACATACTGTCTTGGCACGGATGCCTACACCACAGCCAACCACTCCTGTTACTCCGACTATGTTGCCAAGACCTGAGCATTCCTTTATGTCATTCAGTCGTCCTCAGGGTCCTATGCAACCGGTGCATCCGAATTTCTATCTTATGGCTCCCCAAGCTCAATGGTTTCACATGATGAATCTGTTGCATTTACAACATACTCAAATGCAAGCAGATAGAGCTACTCATGAGCTAGCCCAAAGGAATTTGTTGTGGCATATCCAGTTCACTCAACGTGAAAACAGGGAACTGCGAGCCCTAATTGCTGCTCAGGGGGAGAGATTGGATAAACAGGATGAATTGAAGAAATTAAAGAATGATGAAGATGATCAAGATGGTGCAGGGGGTGGGGTAGATCAGCAACCGGGCGGAAGTTCCACACCGTCGGCGGGTAGTAAGACTGATGCGAGTGTTGGTGGTGGGTCTGAAGCTGGTAATCTACAGATTGTTCCATATAAAGATTACACAAGAGCCAAGCCAATAGATGTTATACCAGCTAACATGCTTCTGTTTGTAGGAATGGATGGGATTGTGTACAATATGGTGAATGCAGATGAGATTGAAGAAGGTGAATTTGTTGATCATTCATTAACCAAAGAACAAATTGCCTTGCTTCTGGATCTAAATGAGGAAGAGGTAGATGTGTTGGGAAAGAGTGTGGAGGTGGATATTGAGATTAAGGAAATTATGAATACAGGTATTCCTCATGGGAATGTACCTGATTTTGATGAAGTGGAAGTTGAAGACGTTACTGCTAAGGAGTATCCTGAGTTCTATACCGGCAACAATACCAACGACTCAGGTATTCCATTTTTCACTACTAAGCACTTTGACACAGCAGAACGTCGTTTGAGGGAAGAAAAAGATAGATTCAAAGCTGCTGAAGCAAGTCATGTCTCTGTTACTAATAAGAAGCGTAAACGTGCTTTGATGGTATGTTTGAACATAATGTTGCAAAGATGAACAAGATGATCGAGACTTTTCGTTATCACGAACGAGAAGAAGTTAAAGTTGAAAAGGCTCGAGCATCAGCATACCAAATGAAGAAGTACAAGCCAGCTAAAGATGTGAGAGGTGATTTGGTGGCTTGGCAGTATGATTCAGATTTTAAGATATATATTGTGAAGTGGGAGCATGGTATTTATTACTTCAAACGCCCACACGATATCTTATCAATGCCCAGATGGGATGTGAGAACACTAGGTAATCGACCATTTGTGAATCGCGGGTACGATAAGTGGGCTAGTTGGTTCTATAAGCAGTTATTACATGAAACCCGTTTTGGTTTCAAGTTCTTCAAGCCACAGGTGCCTACTCATAAGTACATTGATGAGATTGATACTCGCACAGGCTGGAGAAAGTTAATTTTACAGATAAATCCGCCAAAGACGACGAAGAGGATTCCTACGAAGACATTTCCTCAGAGTCTCTTCACCTCGTTTAATTATTGGTACTACAACAATCATACAGGTGAAGCGCTTATTGTATATGGTCACGGATTTAACACGTAGACGATACGCGTGATTGACCCAATGTGGCTGGTTAACTTATCTGAGTCTGACAACGATGCTATTTATTAGTCAGATCAGATTTGCTAACGTAAGTGACTACGATCTTGCTATGCAGTTTCAGAAGGTTGTTAGAGTCTGTTATGCATACAAGATTCACGGTTGCGTTGACTGGAAGACCAAGATGTTCCAGAGATGAGAGATAAAGAGCTCGAGACGAGGGGGAGTTTGTTAATACATGTTTTGTACGTCTCGATCTTTATCAGGGTTATTAATGTAATAGATTAATGTATAAGGGTTTTAATGTAAATATGGTTAAAAGGCCATTCACTCTATTGTAAGTTACATTCGTTACCCCGTAACGAATGTAACACATTAGTCTAATTGTAAGCTCATTCGTTAACCTTGTTTAACAAATGAGATAACGAATGAGGGCTATTCGCTATCACTTAATGTATTAACGAGTAAGCTTGTTTATTCGTTAACGTTTTTGTAACGAATGACCTATTCGTTAAGTTAAGTTTAACGAATAGGGTCATCTTCCTATATATACCCCTGTAATCTATTTTATCTATAACAGTAATTATTATTCCTTGATTCTCTCTCGTTACTCTGTCCATTTATCCTCTCAACACACACACGACACACACTAAAGTAATACTAGCCTAATCGTATAGATACTCAACGAGATCATCGATGTAATCATAAGGTCTAGATCCGTTACGTGCTCTATCATGCGTAATTGCATTAATTCCAGCCAAAACCTCCTGTTCGATCTCGTTCTTGCCGCCGGTGACTGTGGTGGCCGTTCTCTCTGATTTGATCTTCATTCAAGGTAATTGAAATACATAAACTACTCGTCGATCATCAATAATCGTAAACCCTAACTCAATTTAAACAAATGACTAATGGATTGAGTGATTGAGAAATTAGGGTTCTTGTTCAAATCTGGTGTCAATTTGTATTATATAAATAATACCGTTTTCATTCTATTAACAATTGACACACCAGCGCGAGTGGCTGGTGTGTGTTCCAAACCTGGTCCGGCAGGAGGTCGCGAGTTCGAGTCCGGCCAGTGGTTTTGTTTTTGGTTTATTTTTGTTTAAGGATTTTAAAGCTTGTTTTTATATATAATAGTATGTTATAATTAATATTAATTGTTAAATAAACAATATTTTAGTTAAACCGACACCTTAAGTAAACGTTTTGTGTCAAGTAATCTCGTTACAAGTTTTCGTGTATGTATATATATGTGTGTGTGTGTGTGTGTGTGTGTGTGTGTGTGTGTATGTATGTATATATCTTATTAATAATGAACCAACAAGTATTTTAATAAAATCTAACGCCAATATTGATGTACTTGTCGTTGAACGTTTTCATAAGTTTAACTATTTATTATATATATATATATATATAACAAAACGTATTAAACGTGTTAAATTATATCATTAGAATTTCGTTAACGTTTTTAAGATATAAATTTTACTATAAATTATATATTTAAACGATTATTATAATAGATCTCAACTTATATTTATTAAACTAAACTAACTGTTTGTAAGATTTGAATATACGTTAAACAATGATTTTTATAATAAACGATAACAATAATCCGTAGTGATCAATCCTTCAATCCATAACATACAAATCATAATTGTAACTCAAATCGCATCGAAATCTTAAATTCGTTATACATATTATATCATTATAATTCACTCGTAATATCAATTAATTAGGATCCTTGTCGGTAATTCTCGAAGAGTGTGATTATCGTTCTTGTCGTAAACATTCCCGTCTGGCTTACTCGATCAGGTGAGTTTGATCATTCTCCTTTTTATACACTATTTTCTAATGATTTGGGGACATATGCGTACTTACTCATATTTTCGATTCTATATATATACTCAAAATCGCAAACATAATTATTGTGTGAATACCAGTTGAATGCTATTTGCTAATTGCTACATGTTTAATTGTTTACTTGATAACGTTTCGGAGAGGTCCAACATATCCCCTTGTATAGGGTTCTCATTAGTATGATTCTACGACCGTCTTAGTAACCGGAGCCGGATTCGCTTGGCAAAGGTAAACCGAAAATTTAGTCATTGTAATCAATGCCCGATTCGCTTGGCAACGATTCATTGGCACACGAATATACTTGATTTTGATTTGTTAAGGTTTGATTGATTATTACCACATAGATTGGTTTGCACATTTATCATTTATCAACTATATATATATATATATATATATATATATATGTATATATATATATATGCTAGTATTTAATGTTTCAAAATTGGTGATCATCTCACTCAACATGTTTGTTGACAAAACTCCATTTTCTACGCATATGCAGGTTGCCTGAGTTGAAGGATGGACACTTAGAAAGACCTTAAGATTATAATGAAGACATACATGGATTTAGACTTGTTGTATTTACTTATTTGAATTGTTTGGTTGTACTTGATTATTGTGTGTATTATTTGAACAAATAATCAATCAGATATTGTCATTTATATTTATGATAGTATCTTCGAGCTGTGAGCGATAACGCCCCGACATTTCCGCCTTAGGTTGGGGTGTGACACGCTTCAACGAGCTTAGCATCCTGGTGCCATATCTTGTCACTCCTCTCTCTCTCGTGGGATTAGCAAGTATATTTAGGGTCTACCAAAGCAAATCCAAGATTTAGTTCAAAGTAGTGCTCCGAAGACTCTTCACGAGGCTATTGTTCTTGCTGCATCCTTGTCTGACAACAACGTCAAGGCAAACTCAAAATCAGCAAGAAGGCTACCGAGAAAACCAAGGCCGAACCTTCCAAAGAGGTCAAGGCCGAAGCCACACCCAAGCCAAACCGCTACAACAAAAGAACAAGAACCACTCCAAGAAACGAAAGCAAAACTATACCTTAACCAAACCAAACCCATCACATCTCCAATACCCACAAACCCAAACCCAAAAACTTCAAAATCCCCCCTCCAAAGAAACCTTACCACGGTCCTCACCCGTTTTGCCAAATCTGCCAACGACACCATCAACCCTGCATCCCTTGCCGTCAATGCACTCATTGTGGCCATTACGGACACCTTCTAGGTGCGTGTTTTGAATTCATGCGTTCCCAACCAACCCTCGCCAAACCACCCCGTACTCCCTACACTTTCAACCAAAACCGTGTCTTAACCCAAGCTCAACCTATCGCTCAAGCTTACCCCACCCCTCGAGCCTGTTTCAATTGTGGAGATCCTGGTCATTTCCGCAACGCGTGTCCTCGACTCGCATATCAGGTCCAAATGGTCGCTTAGCCGGTGTATCCTGCTCAAGCCTATCAAGTTCAGGATTATCAACCCCCAGTTCCGCATATCATGGCAAATCAAGCTGTACAACCGGTTCAAGCTAATCAAGCCTCAACTTCTCAAGCAGCACCAGCCGTCCCCAATGCTCGTGGGAGGGCATTTGTGATCAATGCAAATCAAGCCCATCATAACTACGAAGTGGTGAACGGTACGTTCTTGTTTAATAACGTCTATGCATCCATTTTATTTGATACCAGTGCCGATATGAGTATTGTGTCATTCGATTTTGATCCTATGCTTTCTTCGTCTCGTTCTAAGCTCGAAAATTCCTTTACGGTTGAAGTCACAAACGGTAAAACTATCTCGATTGATTTGGTGGTTGCACCCTAAATCTCAACGACTATGAGTTCTCCATCGACCTTATTCCTATGCAAATCGGGAGCTTCGATATCATAGTAGGCATGGATTGGTTAGCTCAACACCGTGCCGAAATCGTGTGTTTTGAAAAGTATGTTTTGAAAAGTATATTCGGATTCCTCTTGAAGACGATCGGATTTTGCGTATTTTCGGTGAGAAGCGTTCCAAAGGGCTCAAACTTATGTCGTGTACCCAAGCCCAAAAATACTTATGTAAAAAGTATGTGGCTTTCCTTGCCAACGTCGTGGAAAAGAAACCTGAAAAGAAGACAATAACAGACCTTCCGGTAGTTTGAAATTTTCCCCGACGACGTTTCTGGTTTACCTCCTACTCCTGAAGTGGAATTTCGTATTGATCTCGTGCCCGGTGCGAATCCTCTCGCCAAAGCTTCCTATCGTCTCGCACCTATGGAAATGCAAGAACTGGCGAGTCAACTCCAAGAACTCTCTACCAAGGGTTTCATTCGCCCAAGTTCGTCACCTTGGGGCGCACCTGTTCTTTTCGTTAAAAAGAAAGACGGCTCCTTTCGAATGTGTATCGACTATCGTGAACTCAACAAACTCACGATTAAGAACCGTTACCCTTTTCCTAGAATTGACGACCTTTTCGATCAACTTCAAGGCGCATCTTGCTTTTCAAAAATCGATCATCGTTCGACTTATCACCAATTGCAAGTTCATGAGGATGATATACCGAAAACCGCCTTTCGAATTCGCTACGGTCATTACGAGTTTATGGTTATGCCGTTTGGCTTGACCAATGCACCAGTGGTATTTATGGACCTCATGAACCGCGTGTGCAAGCCTTATCTTGATAAGTTCGTGATCGTGTTCATCGACGACACTCTCATTTACTCGAAATCTAAAGTTGAGCATGAAAAGCATTTGCATGATATCCTCGAACAATTGAAGAAAGAGCAACTTTTTGCCAAGTTTTCCAAGTGAGAGTTCTAGTTAAATGAAGTCCAATTTCTTGGCCACATTGTTAACGAAAAAGGCATTCATGTCGACCCCCTTAAAATCAAAGTTGTTAAAAATTGGAAGACTCCGACTACACCCAAGGAAGTTCGATCCTTTCTTGGTCTGGCCGGTTATTACCGCCATTTCATTTTGAACTTTTCCAAGATTGCTTTGCCTCTCACCGCCTTAACTCATAGGGGTAAACCTTATGAGTGGGGGGTTAAGCAAGAGGAAGCCTTCCAAACCTTAAAGCGTATGCTTTGCGACGCTCCAATCCTAGCCCTTCCCGAAGGAAACGAGGATTTCGTTGTCTATTGTGATGCCTCGAATCAAGGTCTCGGTTGCATTCTCATGCAACGAGGCAAGGTTATCACCTATGCGTCATGACAAATTAAGGTTCACGAGAAGAATTATACGACACACGACCTTGAGCATGGTGTTGTTGTATTCGTGTTGAAAATATGGGGGCACTATTTGTATGCAACGAAATGTGTGGTATTCACCAACCACAAGAGCCTCCAACACATTTTCGACCAAAAGGATTTAAATATGAGGCAACGACGATGGGCCGAACTCCTTAGCGACTACGATTGTGAAATACATTACCATCCCGGTAAAGCAAACGTAGTGGCTGATGCCCTTAGTCGCAAAACCCATATTAAGAGCATTCTTCTCCAAAGCGTTGTTATTCCAACCGACCTTCAGCTACGTATCTTTAAAGCCCAACACGTCGCGGTCACCGAAGGCAATATGTACAAAGAGATGTCGTGTGGTGCTGAACTCCAACTCGAAACCAAGCGTGATGGTTTGCTTTACTTTCTTAATCGTCTTTGGGTCCCGGATCGTGACAATCTTCACACAGTTATCATGGACGAGGCTCACAAGTCATGATATTCTGTCCACCCTGGTGCAGATAAAATGTACTTCGACTTTCGAACTACTTTCTGGTGGCCCGGCATGAAGAAGGATATCGCTATCTACGTTGGGAAATGTCTAACATGTGCCAAAGTAAAGGCCGAGCATCAAAAGCCTTCTGGTTTGCTCGTGCAACCTGTTATTCCAGTTTGGAAGTGGGAGAACATTGCGATGGACTTCGTCACAAAACTTCCAACCACAAAGAGACAGCATGATAGCATTTGGGTAATCCTCGATCGATTAACCAAGTCAGCCCATTTCATTCCCATTCGAGAGAAACTTCCAATCAATCAGCTTGCTCAAATCTATGTCAACGAGATTGTTTGTCGCCATGGTATACCTTTGAATATTATCTCTCATCGTGATGGTCGTTTTGTGTCACACTTTTGGAAATCGCTTCAAACCGCTTTGGGAACCCGCCTAGATCTTAGCACCGCTTATCATCCTCAAACGGATGGTCAATCGTAACGAACCATTCAAACCCTTGAGGATATGCTAAGAACTTGTGCACTTGACTTTGGTGGTAATTGAGATAGGGGCACAGGTTCGAATTCCCCTGGTCCGGTATTTTTTTTTTTTTGGTGTAATTTTTGTTAATTAATTGTTTTAATTAATATTAAAACTATATTTACATTAAAACCATTTTTGTTACACTCATTTAAACGAACCGAACTCCGATAAGTTTCTAAAATAAAATTTCATATACATATATATAAATATATAAATACACATAATTATTTATATATATCTATATTTTTTTACATTAATAATAATAATAATAATAATAAAGGTGCTACTTATCTTTCTAAATGAAATCTCGTTAAAACTATCACCTAAATCGTTTCATAGAAAAGTCGGTATTCATATTTATAATGTTTTCCTTAATAAATAAATATAACTTTTCAATTATTTTTCTAATGATTAAAATTAATAAAAATTGAATTACACCTTTACCAATAATTTTATGGCTTATAACTAATTCATTAATGACCCCAAAACCGTAAACCCATCTCCTTGTGCCTTGTTCGTTTATTTCATTCAAGTATTTATTTTATTCACGCTTTAATAATTAGGAGAAATTGTCGGGAATTCTAGCTGGACCAACTAATTTGCTCTTATCTTAATCGTCTTCTCATTACCGTATTCCGCATTCCAAGTGAGTTCTTCATAACCTTATTTTAACGTTTTATAATATTTTGGGGGTAGCACGTCACAAGTTTTTCTTTCGTTAGTTATGTGATTGTTTACAAACCGATTCATTTATATCGTACATGTTAATATTATTCGTGCATATTGTTTATGATTATACATGAACTTGTGTGCAGTGTGTTTATTGTTTTTATGGTGGAAGTTACGCAAACGCAAACGCATACACATAGTGGGAGGGTCCGTCTAACATTACGACCTCGGTTGTTTACGTAAGGTGGTTCTCATTTCCCCGACTTCAACGGCTTCGGCTAAATGAACTGGAGGACGACACTATTTGATTTCATTTACTTTACACTTGAATACTTATTGCATTACGATTGTTGAATCGCGAGTTTCCTATATATATGTATACGCAAAAACTTATGAAAACTCACCAACTTAATTGCTGACGAAATATATTATTTTCAACGGGCTACAGGTTGAACCGATGGTGTGCTAAGGACGAAGATCATTAGTTTGCCTTAGGATATTTGAAATAAACAACTTGTTTACTTTTCAATGAAGTGTTATTGTTTTCTTTTATTTATGAACAATGTGTGTATTCTTGATGATATGAAATGAATTAATTATAATTAATGTCACTTTAATAGCGTTACGAGCTTATGAATGATCTGTACGTTACACCCGGGCATATTCCGCTTTATGACGGGGTGTTACAGATTGGTATTAAAGTCGGGGTGTTACAAAACCCGTAGTCTTCGTTGTTGATTGATGGGCACGTCACCGAATGATTCCAAGCTTTCAAAACCTTCAAAAATTCCTCACTTGAGCTCCAAATTTCATCCAAGTATGCCAGTCTCTCAGGGTATGATTAGGGTTAAGTTTAGAGGTGTTTATATAGATATTCTGGGCCTCAAAACAGGTAAACAAAACGAAAATTCTGGAATCTGATGGCTCAAAGCGCCACGCAGCCACCTCCTCCCTTTGTGGTCGCGCGGCACAGCGTTCAAGGAAGGGGGAGGGCCGGCTGGTCCGGTCCAGTCCGGTTCATTTTTTGATCCTCCGGTTATCCGGGTTGGCTTGTTTTAGCTCGTTTTTCACCCTTTTCAACCACGAACAAGTCCCGGAACCTATAATATATAAATACGTTAGTAGTATACAAATTCTAATTAAAACCGAAAGAAAGCTAATAAAATATTACACAAACTATACAAGGGATTTATATATATTTAGCATTATATCAAATATCCCCACACTTATATTTTTTCGTCCATGAAAAAGTCTAATTGCAATGGAATCATAATCGGAAAACACGGTCTTGAAAACATATAGGTTATATTAAAGCTCAGATAAACGCAAAAACCGCGATTTCCAATATTGTTGTCTACTTAAACCCAGCCACTAACCTATCAAGCCCCCGGGCACATTTAGCAATTAAGTTTAAGTGATATCAAAAACCTATGGGTCTCACACCTTTGGAGTTAAGATCCACTTACACCATCTCAAGCATAGTAAAGACAATTAAAAATTGAGGTGAAACAAACTGGTTCAACATATCACCATAAGACAAGAACCCCTTAATGGTAAGAAGAAAATACACTTAGAAGGAATTATGGATGATAGGTCAAGTGAGGTCGTACGAGCATGCCCTAAATATTATTGGACTTCGTCCTATATATTCCCTAAGAAAATATTTATTGACTAAAAACTTTGAGTCCCAATAGTGTATCCTTAGAGTCGCCATCCCCTTGGTAACACGTAAACTCTCAGTCTTGTCTAGTATGTGTGCTATGGCCTCTTTTCTATTTTTAGAATGTTTCTTTGGCATTTTTCATTATATAATTTTCTCTCTCTTTTGCTTTTCGAATCAAATCTTATAACTTTCATAACATATTTTGTTTTTCTTTTCTCTTTATTTTCTTTTTCATTGTGCACTCAGGCATCTTTAACCTATAAATATATAACTAAATTCTAAAGATCGTATAAATTTGGACTTTACGGGGCGCCCCACTCTTTATTTATTTCCATAAAACGGAGTGGCATGCTAATTTAAATTGCATTCAAGTCTCACCATCTGAAGGTAATACTCCCTGTGCCTTACCGAATTTCAGCTTCACTATCCCCCTTAGGATGACAATCCACAAAATCTAAAATTTATTAGGTTTATTAAGAATATGCAATGGGAAACCATTCAAGACTCGTTGGGCCTACCGACACATTCCAAGCTTAGTACGCTTTCTTTTATATTATCTCGTACATATATTAGTAGTTTGAAAAATCAATTTCCAATTATACTATCATTTTCCATTTAAATACAAAAACCAAATTTCAAGAGACATTTTTCAAAACTTTTTATTTAATTTTTAAATAATTTTTTTTATTTTTTTAATTATAATTTTAACTACGACACAAATATCCTATCCCCACACTTAAATTTTGCATTGTCCTCAGTGCAAGGATAAGGACGAAAAATAAAATAAAGTCGGACTACAAAAAACTAACAACCTAAAAATAAAAATAAACAAGGTAAATAATGGAAAAGACTTAGCTGGTAATATGCACATGAAATATGATGGCAAAGTCTTCTTCCAAAACTGCCTCCCAACTCTGAATGTGCTCAACAAATAATACCCCCTTCTCTCACACACGAACGGAAGTAGGAAAATTAATAAATAATATTTAAAAACATATTTTATCAATTTGATAGACATTAAGCATTAATTCCTTTCACCAACCCAACCAATGAATATATATATATATATATATATATATATATATATATATATATATATATATATATATATAACATGAATAAGTAGTAACAAATAAATAATTATAAAGTATACGGCTCCGCTGCTCCATCTCCACACTTGAATTTTGCACTATACTTCATGGGGATACTCTTCTAGCTCAAAACCTACAAAACTTAAAAACAAAAAAGCAAAGAAGAAACTACAAAAAACTATGTTAGTGACTCGACAAAACTCAAAAATAAATATGGGACAAATATTCAAACTCTACACTTGAGTTTTCACTCAAAACACTCTACTATGTGAACTACTCAGTTGCCCGAGTGGAGATTCCTCCACCTCGGTAAAACTCCATGGCCCTCCAAGATACTGTATCACGATCTGACTATTCACCAATCCTGTTTCTCTTATCTCTAATATCCACGAACTTTCTCTTACGACCACCACTCTCTCTATCACACTTCATCATCTCTTGAAAACTCGCGACCTCTCGCTCAACCTCCATACTAACTCTGACGGAGTGGAAGTGATCAAGAAGTGGATCCATGCCCAGAACAAAAGAATCAATCAAGTAAACGGAATGTCATGGATCAATGCGACCGTCTTGACCATTCGGATGTCTCATGGATTTAGCAACATAAGTAACACTATCGTCGCTGACTCTAAGAGTGATCTTTCCTTCGAAAAACATTGATAAGTGCCTGGTAGTACGCAAGAATGGTCGATCTAAAATAATAGGAACTCTCTCCTCGGCCTCCATATCAAGAATCACAAAATCTACGGGGAAAACTAAATTATCGACTTTAACGAGCAAGTTTTCGATGATTCCCCTAGGGTACTTCACCGTGCGGTCAGCTAAGGATAATGACATACGGGTTGGTGTGAGTTCTCCTAGGCCTAGCTTCTCATACAACAAATATGGCATTAAGTTTATGCTAGCTCCTAGATCTGCCAATGCATGGCACGAAGTATCCCTACCAACAAACATGGAACAATAAAAACGCCGGGATCGGGTAATTTTTCTGGTAGCTTATTGAGAACTACCGTAGAACACTCTTCGTTTAGTGGAACGGTCGAAAGCTCCTCCAAACTTTCCTTTCATTTAAGAATATCTTTCAAAAATTTGGCATATTTCGGCATATGTTGGAGGTCCTCGATAAAAGGAAGATTAATCCTAAGCTGCTTGAACATATCTTAGAAGTTCCCGTACTCTCTAGTAAATTTCTGATTCTTAAGACGGGACGGATACGGGACACGAGCATGGTCTATATGCTGTGACAGACTAACCTCTCTCGGTTTCTTCTCTTCACTTCTTCCTACTAAGGGCTCATTGGTTGGTGCGGGTACTTGCTGGACCTAGCCTAGGTTGCACCCTCCCAGGAGTCTCTATCACTATCTCCTCATCTACTAACTCATCCCTCTCTTCTACCTCAAACTCTCTATCGAGACCTAAGACCCTACCACTACGAGTGGAGATGGATTTTAATTGATCAGCCGTATTTTGCTAAGTGGAACTCGAAAACTGACCAGGGAGTCTCTCATATAGACGACAGGCTGTATCACCTACAAACCTCTGAAGATCTAAGAGTGCAGACTGGTGTTTGATTAAAATTAAATCATGATCGGCAATTTTTTTCTGAGTTTCCAGATCTGTAACAAGTATCTGCTTCATCATCTCTTCTAACCTACCAATACCACTCAAATACTGCCCATTATTTACCCCCTGACTATTCTAATCCCCACTAAACGACTGATCCTACCCTCGGTTAGGATTTAATTTGACTGGAAATCAGGGGTGCACCGGAGGAATGCCAATTAGAGTTATAACTGTTATTTTTATAATTGTTCCAGTTTGAATTATTATTTCCATTAAACGCATTAGGAACCCTAAACTTCTCTCCTATGAACCCTACCTGCTCCTGACTCATCAACGGACACTCTAAAGTACCATGCCCCCTCTACACAACTCACATTTGTCTACCTTAGACTTAAGTTCTCTCATCTCACGGATTAGGCTTTCTAAGGCTGCAGCCACACTAGCATTTAGATTGACCTGGTGCATACCTCGGACAGATGAGGGTGTATTAGTGATGGGATTTGAATTCCCGTTAAGTGGCTTTTTCGAGTATTCAGATTGGGCAAAACTTTCAAACATTTTTCGTATCCATTAAGTTACCTCCAGCAGCAGTGTCGAATCGAGCTTGAGTCTCATACGTCAGCCCATTGTAAAACTTCTCAACAAGGGCCTAAGGAGTAAGAGCATGTTGTGAACAAAGAGACATTAGGTTCTGGATACGCTCTCAAGCTTGATAGTATGGCTCATCCGGCTCCATGTGGAAAGAGTGGATTTGATCACGAAGACGAGAATCTTTAGCAGGTGGAAAGTACTTCTTGATGAATGCAGTGCGAAGCGCCTCCCAAGTAGTGAATGCTCCGGCAAGTTGCGAATCGAGCCAAGTGGCAGCACGACCCGTAAGTAAAACGGGAATAAGTGAAGGAAAATCGCATCTTCATTAGCACCTTGCAAGTTGAACATTCTAAGCCCACGAGTAAGACGGTTGATGTGCGCTGGTGCATCTTCATCTTCATGCCCATGGAACAGGTTATGTTGGGTAAGATTGGCCATGATGTAAGAGGGAATCTGCCATGAATTAGGGTTATTGATTGCGGGGTTAATGATAGGTGAGTGGTCTCAGGTGAAACCCACGAAGACTTGTTAGTACACAGTTCGGTTATTGTTGTCCATTTGATTATCAAGAATGCTTATGGGACTCGACGGTCATGAACTGTGTGGTTATGACTTCAGTGGAGAATCTATGTTGATCGGTGATGATGAACTGGCTTCAGACTTTGACGGAGGTGGTCCTTGCGAACGAAGATGTGGCATAAACCTGAAAAACACATAAGCCCAAATCAGTAGACTATATAAAAACACTAAAATAAAACTAAAAATATAAATGAAATAAACTAAACTTAAAATTAGACCAAAATTAATTAGACTCCTACGACTCAAAAACAAAACAAAATAGTACGTATATAGCAAGTAAGTCTAATCAAAGCTAATAACGCAATCGCCAAGAGTCCCCGGCAACGGCGCCAAAAACTTGATGTGCTAAAAGTAGTTATATAAAAACACGCTAATCTAGACACTAAGTAATAAATTCTAGACTCTTAACTTAACTAAAACTACTAACCGGCAAGTGAAACGTTAGATGCATTACAGAAGGATGAAGCCACCCTAAAATCACAATCAATTACAGAGACAGGTCGACTGGTGGTTCAGGAGGTATGAAGAAGCAGAAACATTTGGGCATCATCACATGTATCGTCCATATAATAAATTTGATTTTCCTACTTTTCATGAGGGGGTCCTTGAGGGTGGATAATCAAGGCTGAAAAATATTTTCGTTATTATAATATACCGGACGAGGAAAGGCGATGCCTAGATTTTTATTCTTGGCTTTCTACTGATCAAACTGCTGAATTATGGGAGGAACTGGTTCACGCGCTGTAAAAAATTTTGGGTCCACCGAGTTTCAGAATCCAGATAAGCATTTATGCATCATAAAACAAACAGGCATGGTTTAGGAATACCGACAAGAATTCACTAAACGTTCTTCTGGGAGGAACTTGTATGACTATTTCTGAATCTGATGGTTTATAAGTTGATTGGGCGTTTTACTAATCAATACGAGTTGAGTTTCATCTTCGATTCAAGATTGCGTTTAAATCGTTAGGTATTTACGAAACATAATCTAGTTAAATTAGGTTATTAGGTTTTGTTATTATGTAATGATTTTTCATATTACGTGTAGCTTAGGGTTTAGCATAACTGAATTAGTTATGTGCTATTGCTTCGGTATATAAGCCATTTATTGATTGTATAGGTTTATGTGTGTATAAAACTTGTACAACTGTTGCTATTTCTGAAATTGGTAGTTAATGTGATGATTAGATTAGGTGTTGATTATTTACTCTCATTCACCAAGAGTAGGATATTATTTTCATATTCTAGCATTAGCTAATTTTGATTGATAGTACTAGTGTAGTCATTTTGTTGTCACTTATGCTATAATACATTTGAACCATTTTGCATAGTGTGCATATGGCTTGTAAGCAGTCATGCGATCAAACATTTATTGTAAACTGTACTAATTAATCTGAGTTGAATTTCGTCTCGGTTCAAGACTACACAGAAATCAATAATCTCGTCTTTTGGTGAATCTTCGTTTCTTTCTCCTTTTCCTATTCCATATTAGTTATTAGATTTTGTAAGACTGTAATAAATCACCATATCAGGTGTAGCTTAGGGGGCTTTAGCATAGTTGAATCAGTAATGTGTTATTGCGTCAGTATATACCCTATTTTTCATTGTTTAGGTTTATGTGTGTGTAAAACTTGTACATCTGTTGCTATTTCGGAAACTTATGGTTTATGCGGAAATTTGAATTGATGTTATTGATGTTGATCCTCTTAATTTCCAAGAGTAGTTCATTATCATATTCTGCCGTGTGCAGGGCAACAAAAGCTTTGGTTTTATGTGTTCCATCTTTTGTGTCGGCCTTAGTCTTATGATAGTTTCTACTAAGAGAGATTACTTGAATATGCCAACGCTAATTTGGACTAAATATAATGTTAATTTCTCAATAATACTAATAAAGACTAAGGCTGTTCATGAGACGAGTTGAGCCCGAGCCAGGTCAGCTCGAGCTCGACTCAGAATTTGATCGAGCTGGCTCGGCTCGAATTGAAAATATGGGCTCAAGCTCCGCTCGGTTTTAAATCGAGCCAGCTCGGCTCAGCTCGACTCGATTTGGTTCGATAGCGATTCAAATTTACACAACCAAAACATCCTAAACTAAAATTAACTGAGAAGCATATCTGAATATAACTACACATTAATACTAGATAATGATAAACCCGTCTTGTTTTAGTGTTCTTTTGTTAACGACAACAACATTAAAAAGGCAATGAAGCAATCAAATAAATGAAACTGCTGCGAAAACACGAACCAAACATCGTCTCCTTCCTGCCTTCTTCGATGGTATGATGATTTGCAGCAGCTTTGCTTTGAATTAATGTTTAACTGACGAGCAGATGAGAACCAACTGAATTAGTGTTGAATCAATGAGAAGAGATGAACAACGATTGAGTTAAGAATTAGGAATTAGGTTGAATTAGCAGCTTTATAGATACGTATGTTTTTATAATTTAGCGTTTGCTTGTACTGGGCTGGATCATCTTAATTTCAAATTAATGGGCTTTATTTAACATTTAAATAATCATACACACACACACAAAATAAATTAAAACAAAATAATTCAAGCCTATCGAGCGAGCTCAAGTCGAACCAGGCCTAGCTCAGGCTCGGCTCGGCTCGTTTACAATCCAGCCAATTTCAAGCGAGCTTTTTTCAAGTTTTTTTCGAGCAAGCTTTGAGCCCCAAGCTTTTTAAACAGCCCTAATAAAGACGATCAACTACATATTAAAAGTTTTGAACAAAATTAATAAACTTTAATTATCCATGTTTAAATAGAAATTTGAAAATATACATTAATTATGGATGTTTGATAACATCAAAGAATATTTATATCGTAAAGTAGTAACAGTTAAAATATTTAGCAACTCAATATAATAATAATAATAATAATAATAATAATAATAATAATCAGGGCCGGCTTAACTTAGTAGGAGGCCTAAAGCTATCTAAAATTTTGAGGCCTTTTTTTATGCTTTTAGCATTAAAGAGTATCCAAAAATTATGAAAGATGGATGATATATAGGGATAATGGATATAAGGCATTCCTCAACTTATCGCCCATCACTTACTTACTAATTCTAAAAAAAATCTACTTTCAAAATCCCAAAATACATATCCGCTCTTTTAAACGGAGGCTTTACAAAACTGAAGGCCTAAAGCCGTTGCCTTATTTGGCTTACCCAAGAGATGGCCCTGATAATAATAATAATAATAATAATAATAATAATAATAATAATAATAATAATAATAATAATATCTATCTATAATATATATAAAAGAAAACCCTAAAATCTTACGTGTCGTGATGTGGTCGCTCCCCCCTTTAATGGAAGTCACCAGATTGTTTGATATTTAAATGGAGAGCTCTCATTAATTTAACCCAAATTCATGGGAATGGGTCTTACCAAAACCAGATAGCTCTTAAACAGGTTATAACATCTCACTATATTAAAAATTAATCTCATCAAATATTTGATATGAGATGGTGGCCTCTTGTTGATTTAGTCTGAATTGTACCCGATTAACCCTTACATGGGTCATAACATCTCAAAATAGGAGAGCCAACAAGTGCCATGCCTACAAACCATACCATCATCCCCTTTCATTGCAAAACCCTAGCCCCGCCGTTGTCTCGTCTTTGTCTTCCTCTATCGATCCCATCGCCTCCAACCTCGTCACCCAACTCCGGTTTATTGTTAGCGGAAAACAATTAAAGTTCTTGATTTAGAGAAAGTCAAACGCTTCATATGTTGAAAACGAAATTGCGGATGACGATGTCGATCGTAACTCGTGCACTTATAATATCTTAAATTGGTATGGAGTTTTGGTTAGGAAGTGGATTTTACCGGTCATTTGTACATCTCGAAGACGTGCACTACACTTGATCGATCATAATGGTTAAAATATCATATTCTAGTTTAGGTTACTTTACTTTTTAATGTTTTGATGATCCTGTGTTGTTCTTTTAAGATAGCAATTACAAATAATTTAATAAATTACACCATTTAACTTAGCATTAAAAATAGCCATGTTTATATGTAAGATATACACATTTGACTTTAGCCCTGGTTAACATTTTATTCAACTTTGATCCCCGTTAAAAGATGGAATTTTACATATCTTTTCTTATTAAACAACACAATTATATATATTCCCAACCAAAAAAATTAATTTAAATTTTCCCAATTCAAATCAAATTACTTTTTCACCCTTTCCCTTGTTTAAAATACCCTTACCCGCATCCATCTTCTCCAAGCCACTTCCAAGTTCCGGCAAACTCAATTATCCGACGAGTTTCCGGCCACTACATCACCATCCATCTTCTCCTAGCCACTTCCAAGTTCCAGAAAACTCGATTATCCGGCGAGTTTCCGGCCACTACATCACCGTCGCAAACCACCAACCACCCCTATCACACTAGTTTTAATCTTTTTATAATTACTTTGTTTGAGTTTAAATAAACTAATTAAAATATTTGATAATGATCTATTTTACCCAAACATAGTTGAATTTGAGTGATTAGATTAAAATACAAGTGGCAAGATGGGTCGGGTGGGTAACAGGTCGGTTTTGTTGGAGAATAATTGGATTTTAAAACTCTTAATAAGAGTTATGTTCTTTGAAGCTTGAACACAGAATCGGAATAGTGTTGTGGCATTGGAGAATTATTGTTTCGATCGGCAGAAACAAAGAAGTGCTTTTGCACTAAAAATAATTGTTTATATTAAACTTCAATACTTGACTATATGGAACTTCTGGAGAAAACGAATTATTCCCTTAAAACTTAAACCTTCAACTTCTTTTTTCTCTCTTCTTATTCTTAATAAAACTTCAACTGACTAACTCAAATCAGGCCTCGTGTGTGTTAAACACCTTAAGCTACCGATTATTCTCCGATATTCGGTTGCATCAACTAGTTCTCCTTCTTCATCTTTCGTCACTTGCAACCGATGTTCCATATGAAATCGAGTCGGGTTGCACTCACTTAAACCTGCACTCATTAAAATTTTATTAGCATAAGCTTCTTGTTTCAACTTTATCTCATGCTTCTTTTGTGTTACTTCAATGCCCAAATAATAAGCTAGCATTCCGAGATCTTGCATCTCGAACTCATTCTTCATTTGACTTTTAAATTTCTCAATCTTGGCTTGACTCGAACCAGTCACGATAAGATCATCGACGTATGCCCCAACAATGAGAATGTCGGTTCTTGTATTCCGCTTGTACACCGCCGGTTCTCTTGGACATCGAACAAAATCCAAGCCTTTCAACGTTTTGTCGAGTTTTTCATTCCAAGCTCGTGGGGCTTGGCGAAGACCATATAAAGCCTTTCGTAACTTATAAACCATACCGAGTTTCCCAGGAACTTCAAAACCATTAGGCTGCTTCACGTACACTTCTTCCTTCAACTCTCCATTTAAGAACGCCGATTTAAAGTCCAAATGGTAAACAAACCAACCATAATTCGCTGCAATTGTTAAAATCAAACGTACGGTTTCTATTCTCGCCACCGGGGCAAAAACCTCATCAAAGTCTACCCTGTGCTCTTGCACGTACCCCTTCACGACTAATCTTGCATTGTACTTTGTTATTGACTCGTCTGCATCACGTTTGGTTTTAAACACCCACTTCAAACTGATCGCCTTGTGACCCAATGGTAGGTTACATAAGTCCCACGTATTGTTTTGTTCAATTGAGACTAATTCGGATCTCATTGCTTCTCGCCATTTTTTGGAATTCTTGGCCTCTTCAAAGGTAGCTGGCTCTTCATCTAGGAGAAGACATTCTCCTTCACAAAACATTACATAATCTTCAAATCTTTTAGGAGGGACAGATTGACGACCAGTTCTTCGCAGCTCTGGTTCGGGATTTCCTTCCGGTTGGTCTTCAAATTCAGGCACTTCGGGATTTCCTTCCGCCAACTCTAATCAAAAGTAGCTGGCTCTTCATCTAGGAGAAGACATTCTCCTTCACAAAACATTACATAATCTTCAAATCTTTTAGGAGGGACAGATTGACGACCAGTTCTTCGCAGCTCTGGTTCGGGATTTCCTTCCGGTTGGTCTTCAAATTCAGGCACTTCGGGATTTCCTTCCGCCAACTCTAATCAAAAGTAGCTGGCTCTTCATCTAGGAGAAGACATTCTCCTTCACAAAACATTACATAATCTTCAAATCTTTTAGGAGGGACAGATTGACGACCAGTTCTTCGCAGCTAAGGTTCAGGATTTCCTTCCGGTTGCTCTTCAAATTCAGGCATGTTAAGGTCTGTTGGGTCTTCGTTTTCAAATGGAATTTCTTGTTGAACTTCTTCTTGGACCGGCTCGATTATAAATTCAGCCCATTCAGGTCAGGTTCCGACTTGACACGAGTCGGTATGTCGAGACCAATCAAACTTTTGACTTTCTTCAAAACGAACATCTCGGCTCACATAAATACGGTTTTGAGCCAAGTCGTACAATCTGTAAGCTTTTGATCCCGGTTCGGTTCCGAGATGTACAACCTCCATGCTTCGGTCATCTAATTTTTGAAGGTTGGCGGTGGGTATCTTCATGTACGTTAAGCACCCAAACACTCATAAGTGTGCTATGTTGGGCTTTCGGCCCTTCAAGGCTTCATAGGGGGTTACCGTCTTCAATGCTTTAGTAGGTACCCGATTCAACACGTAAACCAAGTGTCTCACCGTTTCTCCCCATTAGTTTTGTGGAAGGTCCATAGCTTTCATCATACTTCTTGTTGCATTTAGGACTGTTCGATTTCGCCTTTCGACTACACCGTTTTGTTGAGGAGAGTAAGGAGCCGTAAACATTCTTTTTACTCCTTCTTGATCACAATATTCGGTGAAAAGTTTGTTGAGAAACTCGCCACCTCGATCGCTTCTTAAAGCTTTAACCTTTCGCGAATGCTCTAACTCTAGTTTAAACTTTTTGAAAATACCCAAAGCATCATTCTTATTTTTAATAGTATAAACCCACATATACCTCGTATGATCATCTAGAAGAAGCATAAAGTACCGGTTTCCTCCCAAAGTGGAGGTGAGATTGGTCCACATAAATCAGTGTGAACCAACTCGAATGGTCTCGTAGCACGGAACGTGGCGTTTTTAGGAAACGGGTTTCTACTATGTTTGCCAAGCATACATGCATTGCAAACATGCTCACCATGCAAAGTTTGAATATCGCCATGCACCATATTTTTAGACTTCATATTAGTTAATGTATCAAAATTAACATGACCAAGTCTAGCGTGCCATAGCCATCCTTGGTCTTTAATGGAAGCTAAAAGACATACCGGGGTTCCAATTCTGAGCTCGATCTTATAAAGATGGTTTGGACTTCTCGGGACTCTCATTAGCAAGCGATCTCCTTCCTCGTATAGCCACAAGTGGTCGTTTGCTATCCAAACCTTACACCCTTCTTCGGTTAACTGACCGATGCTCAATATGTTGCTACATAAGTCGGGTATGTAATAGACATCATTCATAACCCGCTGCTCACCATTCTTGCAATCGAAAATAATAGAACCTCTCCCTTTAATATTCACTTTGGACCCGTCTCCAAATTTCACCAAACCGCTCACTCAATAATCAATTTGGGCAAAGTGGGCTTCACACCCGGTCATGTGATTAGACGCCCCATTATCTAAATACCAAATTGAATCGCTTATCGAGTCGTTTGCATAACGGATTGGATGAACCTTCTCCTCGTTCAACATAACTTGTTCTTTATCAACTTCAACTGAGGCCATCATAAGAGTTGGCGGCTTGGCCTCGGCTTGGTTCAGATTCGCTTCTTGGGTCGGTGGTCTCGGACATTCCCACGCAAAGTGGCCCAAAACATTACAATTATAACACCGAACACCGCTTTTATCTCTACCTTGATTTTGATTATTTTGATTGTTACCTTGATTGTCGTCTCTGCCTTGGTTGTTGGTGTTAAGTTGGTTACCGTCTCTTTGGTTATCATAGTTCTGATTGAACCGACCCTGTCCTTTACTCGAACCTCGACCACGGCCTCTTCCACGGCCCCGTTGGTCATAAACCGAGGAGCCATGACCCCGAGCATAATTTTTTCGGTCATGATCGGTGTCCTTTTTTCCTTGATTATCGTTTTTGGCATACAATAATTTTCCCATCTTGGCCATTGCTGTAACACCCCGACCGATGGCGGATTATACATCGGGGCGCTACCAATTGTTTCATTACTCGTGACACTATTTGGGTGTCTATATTTAATAAATACATTTCATTGCGCATGCGCATAACACGACATAAAGTAACATAAATCACATATCATAACTCATAATATTCAAATACATAAACTTGTCTTGTTATATTTTAAACTAGGTCCAAAGTAAAAGAAAACATCCTACGTGTCCTCGAGTTTCCAAAAGCAGCTACAGCAAACCTGAACATGTGTTAAAATAAAACGTCAACACTTGCGTGTCGGTGAGAAATCAAGTTTAATAGATATAAATAGATAATAACAAAGCACTGCGCGCAACATGTGTATAACTGGTGTTCAACATAGTGTGTAAACAGATTGTGATCAAGCCTAAATAGATCATAGCTCATAGTTCATAGCGTGCTCCAAATCGAGCAAAAACAAATAATCATTCGTGTATGTGCAAAGAAACCAAGAAAAATCGTAACGATAGGTCTCCCGTGTTCATCTAATGGATCCATGAAAACTTCGGAATAGGCCGATCAAAGCGGTTAATGATCAACACATACAAATATACAACACTAGTAAACGTCCATAACACATGGGTTTTGCGCACATAATTTCATAAACAAGTTTAAGACTCAAGTTGTACGAACACATGAACATCCCAAAACGTTAAAAATAAAAGGGGATTAGGTACGAGATTACTCACTTGTAAGAGGTGCGTTGAAAGATAACGTAAGAACCAACTTCTAAACAAGCAAACGTTAACCTATAAATAAGAGGTTATTGGTTTAACGGTTGGTTTTTATGTCTGAATATATGCAAGTCACTTAAACAAAATATATATTTACCGAGATTTCTGGGCAGAAAAGAAGAGAAGACGGATTGCAAAGAGGGGAGTGGAGGCGTTGCTGAGGATCTTCGGCAGAGAGTAAGGGAGAAAGATTTTGGGGAGTGTTTAAGTGTTCAAGAAATTAGTTTTATTTATAGGAAAACCCTAGGGAACACATCCCTCGAATTGGGGAAAAGATCTTATCAAATCAAAGCAAAAGATCTCAAAAGCAAAAGATATCACAAGCAAAAGATATGGTGGCAGCTGCAGGGGATGGGGAAGGCTGACAGGTTACTGTTCATTGCATGGGAGGGGTCAGACAAAGTACTGTTCAAGACATGGAAAAGAAGATTTTAAAAGATTATGCCAGTTACTTTTTCTGACAACCAAGAGGGTTGGTAAGCAAGCTGCGCCGAAAGTGACCTTTCGGACAGATGTCAGATCTGGCCTACTGTGCCCATACCTTGGCAGGTATAGCACAGAAGATAAGATATTTCAAAAGCATACAGGCTGGCTTAAACTGGAGAAAAGACTTAAGTGTCTAGCGCGAGAAGGCTTGAGAGCGCGAGGGCGAAGGCAGACAGAACAAACCTTAGCGCGCCGCGGGAAGAACAACAATCCTTAGCGCGCCGCGGGAAGAACTACAATCCTTAGCGCGCCGCGGGAAGAACTACAATCCTTTGCGCGCCGCGGGAAGAACTACAATCCTTTGCGCGCCGCGGGAAGAGTTCGTCTCGCGTATCGCAGGAACAGCTGGTCTTCACGCAGGCTTCCTTGTAAGGAGTCTGGCGCGTGGAGCTGCGCAGACATCCTTAGGCGGGAAGAACCAAAGGACAAGCAAAGAGTTAAGAGAAAAAGGGGTTCAAGGCTTAAGGGTTAAGCAGAGGGGCGGGACGGCGACAAGAGAGAAAAAGGGGCGGGACGGCGGAAAGGAAATTATTATTATTATCATTATTATTATTAGTAATATAAATATATATATATATGATAAATTTATAAAGATTATAATCAAATTTTAAAACTTAAAATCGGATCCGAAAACGGGTACCTGGGTCGGGTCGGATTAGGGCAGATGTCACAGTCTTCCCTACTTTAAGAAATTTCGTCCCGAAATTTATCTCGAAGTAGGATGCGCAGAGAAAAGGTGCGGGTACTTGATCTTCATTTGATCTTCCCTTTCCCAAGTGAACTCGGCTCCGCGCTTGGACTCCCAGCGAACTTTGACAATAGGGATGCGACTGCGCTTGGTTTGCTTCACCTCGCGATCCATAATCTCAACAGGCTTCTCAACGAAATGCATAGACTCATCAACTTGAACTTCATCAAGTGGTATGTGGAGGTTCTCGTCAGCTAAACATTTCTTGAGATTGGATACATGAAACGTTGGATGCACATTGCTGAGCGCGGGCGGCAGGTCCAGCTTGTAGGCAACCTTTCCCACTCTCGCGAGAATCTTGAACGGACCAACATAACGAGGTGCAAGCTTACCTTTCTTCCCAAAGCGGACAACACCCTTCCAGGGCGACACTTTGAGGAGAACAAGATCACCAACTAGAAATTCGAGAGGCTTCCGCCTGCGATCTGCGTAACTCTTCTGCCGGCTTCTGGCAGTCAGCAGATGATCACGGACCTTGGCGATTTTATCGGTTGTCTCTTGAATTAGTTCGGGTCCTGTGATTTGAACTTCACCCACTTCGTTCCAACAAATCGGTGAGCGGCACTTTCGACCGTAAAGTGCTTCAAATTGGGCCATACCGATGCTGGAATGATAGCTGTTATTATAAGAGAACTCGATCAGAGGTAGGTGTGAATCCCAATTACCTCCAAAATCAAGAACACAAGATCGAAGCATATCCTCAAGGGTTTGGATGGTTCGCTCAGACTGTCCGTCAGTCTGAGGATGATATGCAGTACTCATGTCCAAACGAGTTCCTAACGCAGATTGGAGAGATTTCCAAAAGTGAGATATAAAACGGCCATCGCGATCGGATATGATGCTCAAGGGAGTACCATGACGGCAGACAATTTCTTTGACATAAAGATGCGCAAGTTGTTCAACACGGTAGGTTTCACGAATGGGCAGGAAGTGGGCAGACTTGGTCAATCGATCCACTATTACCCAAATGCTATCATGTTTGCTTGCGGTCAGGGGTAACTTGGTAATAAAGTCCATTGCTATACTTTCCCATTTCCACGTAGGAATTTCTGGTTGTTCGAGCAAACCAGATGGGCGTTGATGTTCAGCTTTTACCTTAGAACAAGTTAGGCATTTACCTACGAACACAGCAATATCCTTTTTCATACCGGGCCACCAATAAGTAAGGCGCAAATCTTTGTACATTTTGTCAGCGCCAGGATGAATGGAATACCGAGTTTTGTGCGCTTCACTTAGTATGACAGCGCGAAGAATCTCATCATTGGGAATCCAGATGCGATTGAGATAACAGAGAGTTCCATTCAGGTTAGGGACTAGATGTGCTTCCGTACCACACGCTAACTCGGCGCGTAGGTTGCCTTTGCTGATCGATGCGCGCTGCGCGTCGCAAATGCGCGATTCAAGATTGCTTTGGATCGGCGCGAAGTGAAGCTGCGTGTGCGGCAAAATACAGTTGAGTTGACTGGGTTTGCGGCTGAGCGGATCGGCTACCACATTAGCCTTTCCAGGGTGATATCGGATCTCACAATCGTAATCGCTGATGAGTTCGCTCCATCGGCGTTGTCTCATGTTAAGTTCCTTTTGATCAAAAATGTGCTGAAGGCTTTTATGGTCGGTGTAAATGATGCACTTAGTACCATAGAGGTAGTGTCTCCAGATTTTTAAGGCAAATACAACTGCACCAAGTTCGAGGTCGTGAGTCGTATAATTCTTTTCATGAATTTTGAGTTGCCTTGACGCGTAAGCGATAACCTTGCCTCGTTGCATAAGTACACAACCGAGACCTTGGTTGGAGGCATCACAATAAACGACAAGGTCGTCAGTACCCTCTGGTAACGTTAGAACAGGAGCTTCGCACAACTTTTGCTTGAGCGTTTGAAAGGCTTCTTCTTGCTTCGAGCCCCAAATATACGGTTTGCCTTTGCGTGTTAATGCTGTTAAAGGCAAGGCGATTTTTGAGAAGTTCGAAATGAATCGCCGGTAGTAACCAGCTAAGCCCAAAAAGGAACGGATTTCGGTAGGAGTGGTCGGTGCAATCCAGTGCTTGATTGCTTCAATTTTGGATGGGTCGACATGAATACCCATCTTGTTAACAACATGACCAAGAAACTGAACCTCGTCAGACCAAAACTCACACTTGGAGAGTTTGGCATAGAGTTGCTCGGTTCGAAGCTTTTGCAACACCAACAGAAGATGTTGTTCATGCTCGGCCTTGGTTTTGGAATATATCAGAACGTCATCGATAAACACGATCACGAATTGGTCCAAGAAAGGCCTACACACCCGGTTCATTAGATCCATGAAGACAGCGGGTGCGTTGGTTAAACCGAAGGGCATGACCAAGAATTCAAAATGACCGTAGCGGGTTCGAAAGGCAGTTTTGGGAATATCTTCTTCGCGGATACGCAACTGGTGATAGCCAGAACGGAGATCGATTTTGGAGAAACAAGAGGCACCTTGGAGTTGGTCAAAGAGGTCGTCAATACGCGGTAAGGGGTACCGGTTCTTAATGGTGAGCTTGTTCAGCTCGCGGTAATCGATACACATGCGAAACGAACCGTCTTTCTTTTTAACGAACAAAACCGGAGCACCCCACGGCGAAGAGCTAGGGCGAATGAATCCTTTATCGGTCAACTCTTGAAGTTGACTTGCTAATTCTTGCATTTCAGAGGGTGCAAGTCGATAAGGAGATTTGGCTACGGGGGATGCACCAGGAACAAGATCAACACGAAACTCGACTTCCCGAGCGGGAGGTAAACCAGAAAGATCTTCGGGAAAGACTTCAGGGAAGTCACGCACGATGGGGATTTCATGAAGTTTCTTCTTTCCTTCATCGGGTTTGACCACATGAGCTAAGAACGCGACACATTTCTTTCGTAAAAGTCTTCGGGCTTCAGTGCATGACATAAGTTTAAGGCCGTTAGATGGTTTCTCGCCGTAGATATGAAGATCTTGACCATTTTCCCGAGGAATGCGAATCAATTTCTTGGCACAGATTACTTCGGCGCGATTTTGCGAGAGCCAGTCCATACCAATAATAACATCAAAACTTCCAAGAGGCAAGGGAATGAGGTCGATTAGAAAATCGTGTTCATTAAGGTTAAGCGTGCAATCTTTGATCACGGAGTTTATTATAATTGTTTCACCGTTAGCCATTTCAACTGTAAAGTTTTCGTTTAAGTTTATTCGCGGTCGCGCAAGTTTTTGTTCAAATGCGCGAGAAATAAAACTCCTATCGGCGCCAGTATCAAAAAGTATAGATGCATATTGTCCGTTAAGTAAAAATGTACCATTAACCACGTCATTATTCGCTTGCGCTTGGTGCGTGGTTATGTTAAAAGCTCGTCCGCGCGCCACTTGGTTTGAAATTTGGTTAACCGGATTAGCTTGCGTAATTTGTACTTGCAGTCACGGGCACGCGTTCCGGAAATGACTGGGGTCACCGCAGTTATAGCACGACCTGGGTCGTGGATTATGGTATGTTGATTGTGGGTTTTGCGGGTAGGTTGGTGGTGTTTGCGCGATTGGGTTGGCGGGAAGGACTCTACAGTACTCAGCAGTGTGACCAATACGGCCACATTGGTTGCATTGTCGACACGGGGTTTGAGTTGGGTGATGAAGTTTACAGGTTGGGCAAAAGGGTTGGTTTCCTGTGTAAGGTTTCTTAGTTGACGGGGCAGGGAGCGCGGAATTGGTTAAGGCATAGTTATGGACTACAGGGGGTGTTGGGTAGGTTGACAGTGGGTTAGGAGCGTATACTGGAGGTTGGTAGGCGGGTTGCTGGACAATGAGCGGGTTGGTAAGCGCGTAGGCTTGATGATTGGGTTTGCGCCTGCGTTTGAGGTTGTTACGGTTTGAGGGTTCTGGCTTGGTTTCTGTTGGTTCTGGGACAGTCTTGGTGAGTTTGGTCTTCTCGGCTCCCCGCAGGAACAGGGTTCCTGCCCTGACATGGTTGTCGCTGAGCACAGCGGCCAACTCGATGGCGTCAGAGAGGGTTACTGGGTTCCTGGCCCATACAGAATCTTGAATTTCCATGGGGAGACCCCCAAGAAACTTTTCGATGGCGCGGCGGGAAGGGGTAACTAGGTGCGGGACAAGCAAACTTAGTTCGTGAAAGCGCGTAGCGTACTCGCGCGCTTCGCCACTGTACTGTTTCAAGTTCCAAAATTCCTCCTCAAGGCGCTTTACTTCGTTGGGAGGGCAGAATTCTCGAGTCAAAAGATCCTTGAATTCCTCCCAGAGCATGCTAGAAGCAGTCTCTGCGCCACGCGCGTGAGCTACTCCGTTCCACCATGTAAGCGCCCTTGATTCCAGGACGCTTGAGGCGTATAAGGTTCGTCGGTCTGGAGGGCAATGGGTATGGAGGAAGGTGTTCTCAATTTTCTCGAGCCATTGGAGCATTACGGTGGCTCCTTCGAGCCCTGTGAATTTCGGAGGGTTACCCGCATTAAAGGACTTAATATTGTATCCGGAGGGGTTGGTATTATTTTGATTTAAGGCTTGGGCTATTGCGGCGGCCATTTCCTGGGAACGACGCTGCATACGCCTGCGCGAGGCTTCTCTCCTCTGATGACGGCGAGCAGATATCGGAGGCATTCTATAAAAGTTTTAGTTTTTGTTAATATCTTGGTATGGGAAATCGTTTTAGCGCAAAGTATATCATTGTAAAGCTTGTTTCGCGGAGTTAAATGCTATCAAATTTTGAAGTAAGATATGAATTTAAATGCAAACTTAATACAGGTAATGAATTCGAATTGAAAATCGACAATTCATGCATCACCATGACTTTTCAAATCTTCAATTTAAAATATACAAGTAAATGAGTATTGGAGGTTGACAATTCATGTATCACCATGACTTTTCAAATCTTCAATTTAAAATATACGAGTAAATGAGTATTGGAGGTTGACAATCCATGTATCACCATGACTTTTCAAATCTTCAATTTTAGAACATAAAGTTAATGGGGATTGAAAATCAACTATTCATGTATCACCATGACTTTTCGGATTTTCAATGTTAAGTCCCAACAACAAACGAATATGTAAGTAAAGAAACGAATTGAAATTTAACAATAAAAATCGAAAGATCGCGGATAAAACATGAAATCATGTGCTGCGTATGCGCAAGCATATTTTATAAATATCGAGTAATTAACAATTAGCGCGCAATCATGAGATTTTTCTCATGCGCGAGAAGGGACTCTTAGGTATTCTAGGTCATTACGTCTAACCACCTAATCCTAGAGTCACGGAGCTCTGATACCAATCTGTAACACCCCGACCGATGGCGGATTATACATCGGGGCGCTACCAATTGTTTCATTACTCGTGACACTATTTGGGTGTCTATATTTAATAAATACATTTCATTGCGCATGCGCATAACACGACATAAAGTAACATAAATCACATATCATAACTCATAATATTCAAATACATAAACTTGTCTTGTTATATTTTAAACTAGGTCCAAAGTAAAAGAAAACATCCTACGTGTCCTCGAGTTTCCAAAAGCAGCTACAGCAAACCTGACATGTGTTAAAATAAAACGTCAACACTTGCGTGTCGGTGAGAAATCAAGTTTAATAGATATAAATAGATAATAACAAAGCACTGCGCGCAACATGTGTATAACTGGTGTTCAACATAGTGTGTAAACAGATTGTGATCAAGCCTAAATAGATCATAGCTCATAGTTCATAGCGTGCTCCAAATCGAGCAAAAACAAATAATCATTCGTGTATGTGCAAAGAAACCAAGAAAAATCGTAACGATAGGTCTCCCGTGTTCATCTAATGGATCCATGAAAACTTCGGAATAGGCCGATCAAAGCGGTTAATGATCAACACATACAAATATACAACACTAGTAAACGTCCATAACACATGGGTTTTGCGCACATAATTTCATAAACAAGTTTAAGACTCAAGTTGTACGAACACATGAACATCCCAAAACGTTAAAAATAAAAGGGGATTAGGTACGAGATTACTCACTTGTAAGAGGTGCGTTGAAAGATAACGTAAGAACCAACTTCTAAACAAGCGAACGTTAACCTATAAATAAGAGGTTATTGGTTTAACGGTTGGTTTTTATGTCTGAATATATGCAAGTCACTTAAACAAAATATATATTTACCGAGATTTCTGGGCAGAAAAGAAGAGAAGACGGATTGCAAAGAGGGGAGTGGAGGCGTTGCTGAGGATCTTCGGCAGAGAGTAAGGGAGAAAGATTTTGGGGAGTGTTTAAGTGTTCAAGAAATTAGTTTTATTTATAGGAAAACCCTAGGGAACACATCCCTCGAATTGGGGAAAAGATCTTATCAAATCAAAGCAAAAGATCTCAAAAGCAAAAGATATCACAAGCAAAAGATATGGTGGCAGCTGCAGGGGATGGGGAAGGCTGACAGGTTACTGTTCATTGCATGGGAGGGGTCAGACAAAGTACTGTTCAAGATATGGAAAAGAAGATTTTAAAAGATTATGCCAGTTACTTTTTCTGACAACCAAGAGGGTTGGTAAGCAAGCTGCGCCGAAAGTGACCTTTCGGACAGATGTCAGATCTGGCCTACTGTGCCCATACCTTGGCAGGTATAGCACAGAAGATAAGATATTTCAAAAGCATACAGGCTGGCTTAAACTGGAGAAAAGACTTAAGTGTCTAGCGCGAGAAGGCTTGAGAGCGCGAGGGCGAAGGCAGACAGAACAAACCTTAGCGCGCCGCGGGAAGAACAACAATCCTTAGCGCGCCGCGGGAAGAACTACAATCCTTAGCGCGCCGCGGGAAGAACTACAATCCTTAGCGCGCCGCGGGAAGAACTACAATCCTTTGCGCGCCGCGGGAAGAGTTCGTCTCGCGTATCGCAGGAACAGCTGGTCTTCACGCAGGCTTCCTTGTAAGGAGTCTGGCGCGTGGAGCTGCGCAGACATCCTTAGGCGGGAAGAACCAAAGGACAAGCAAAGAGTTAAGAGAAAAAGGGGTTCAAGGCTTAAGGGTTAAGCAGAGGGGCGGGACGGCGACAAGAGAGAAAAAGGGGCGGGACGGCGGAAAGGAAATTATTATTATTATCATTATTATTATTAGTAATATAAATATATATATATGATAAATTTATAAAGATTATAATCAAATTTTAAAACTTAAAATCGGATCCGAAAACGGGTACCTGGGTCGGGTCGGATTAGGGCAGATGTCACAATTGCTTCCTAGTCTTTGATTCTTTCTTCAAAATCCTTTAACCTTGCTATACAATCTTCAAACACCATAGTGTTAAGATCGGCCCACTGTTCGATAGTTGCTACAATAGCAATAAAACGGTCCGGAATATCGAGCATTTTTTTAACGAATTCATGATCTTCCATTGGACTACCCAAACTATCAAATTGCGAGGCGTATTCCGTTATCTTCCCGGAAAAGTCTTCAACGGATTCTTTTTCACCCATATTCAATTGATTAAAATCTCGCTTTAATGATCGTAAGCGAGCTTGTTGCACACGATCAGCCCCAAGGAATCTTACCCGTAGTGATTCCCAAATCTCCTGAGCATCACGGGTTCTTGCAACTTGCATCAACACGTTTTCCAGTAAGGCTTGGAAAATAATAGCCCTAGCCATCTTATTCTTTCTGTCATCTATGGCTTCTCCGTTCACCACCTCCCATAATCCTTGAGCATCAAGGATTGATTCCATAATTACAACCCACGTGTTGTAGTTTGTTTTTGTTAACTTCGGTGTAAGGCCCCGTTCCCGGTAACCCTACTTTGGTGTTGGATTTACTCATAAACACAGTTCTAAAATCAGAGTTAATAAAAACTTTCACGGAATAATTAAAACTTCATGCATTACATTACAAAACATCAAATCATGTCTTAACATACAAGTTGTCTTTTCATAAATATTAACATAAAATAGTCATGACACTTCTTCATGGATGCCAGTCTCTTTAGCTCGTGCCATGTGTCCCTCCTCAAGCCAGCTGCCTCAACCTATTTGCCTGTGTGCATACTAAAAGTCAGCTACGCTGAGTAAGTTATAGTTAATCAATTAACATACATTACATTCATACCATACTCATACATGTCCGGAGATACGTATTCATACCTTATTTACTATCACTTCTTTCATACATACTTTACATACATGCATACGTTCTTACATACTTTCTTTCATAAAACCCTATGGTATACCATAAGCTATTCTATCTTAAACATCACAGATATTATAAGGGTCTAGTCCCTAACATCACAAATATTATGAGGGTCTGGTCCCTATCATCTCAGATATTATGAGGGTCTGGTCCCTAACATCTCAGATATTATAAGGGTCTGGTCCCTTCTGTCTCGAATAACCATACCTTTATCATACGTGCATACTTTACATATCTTCTAGTTATAAATATATATACACACTCGTTCATACAATCATTATGTAACAATACATTCAATACACAATCATACACGTATCATACACTTACCAATCAAGTAAGTGTATTATCTACCATATAGAAGTATGCACACAGCCCCGAAAACATAACAGATAAAGGGACTAGAACTCACCTGGAGTCGGTTTCTCTCGCCATTAATGGTAATGCCCTTCCTTAGTTGCGCACGGCTAACTATACAATACATTACGCGTGTCAATTATCCATTACTACTACTTCCTAACGGGGGTCCGGGGGCAGCGCCCCTGGTAGCGGGGCTAGGGGCGGCAACCCCTAGCAGGGTCCAAGGGGCAGAGCCCCTGGCTGGGGTTGAATTTCATTAACAGTCCTTTAACAAAAATGTATCAGAAAATGAATTTCATGAAATTTCGCATAGAAGAATTTCGCTTCGCATGACTTTTTCGCTTCGCATGACTTTTTCGCTTCGCATGGCTGTGCGATGCGAAATCGATTTATGCGAAAATACCTCCTTTTCTTCATATTTTTTTTTTGCCATTTTAAGCCAAATTACTCCGTGACTCTTCCTTATTACCCGATTTTACCCTTTTTATGGGTTTTGGGTTGTACCAACTTTGTATACCCTTGTTTTTTGAGGTCCAAACATCACCTTTTTGTCCTATAACATACCCGTGAGGTTATAACTCACTAGGTTTATGTTTTTCTTACATTTCACAGTCCGATCCATCATCCTATCAGTTTGCATGTCGAAACCGACTAAAAACTTAACCATTTAAACCGAAACCTACCTTTTGCTTCGGGTTCAGTTCGGATCCGAGACGACTCGAGGATCTGGACGTGATTCTTGGGGTTTGATGACGTTCACACACGAGGTCCTTTCTTCTTTTAGTTCAGGATTGGTTTCGGATGTTAGAGAGAAAGTGTGTGTGTTTCTTGAGTGTGGATGTTGTGTAAAGAAATGGAATGGAGAAGAAGATGGGATATATATAGGGGGTCTAAGGGCCCCACCACCCACTTCCCATTCCAAACCTAAACACGCACACAATTAAACTAACGACACACAGTTAATAATAAACTTTATGTTATTTATTATTTAACAGAAGTTGGATGTTACATTCGGACACTGCAACGAAGTTGAACATGGTTCCCTTGCTTGCACAACCGGTCTTTCATTCGCCATGATACCCGGTCTTCGAGTTTCCGACTTGATGTGGTTAGTCGCCCCACACCGTTCTTGAACTTCCCAAAGATCGTAGATCGCCTACGCTCTTGATACCAATTGTTGGAGAAATCAACAACCAACCCATTATAATTCACTCCGGCTATTACCGTTTCCGTATTCAAGATTCAAAACAAGAGTTTTTAACTATGTTGATTTCTCCAACAGGTTTTAGTTACCTGTAAGCCCATTTATGACATTTTTTTGGTAGCTTCGGATCTGAAAAATGTGGGTTTTGGTGGTGGTCACCGGAGACGGGGTTGAACAAGCAGGTAAAGATGGTGGTGGACTGTGTGAAATGGTGGGTTGTGTGTTGTAGTTTGGCTAGAGAGAGAGAGAGAGAGATCGGAATTCAAGGTATGGTGTTCTCTTCTGCAACAATCAATCATATTTATCGTGCTGATTTAAGAACAACAATTGGATATGCAGAATTCAGATGAAAAGGGTTAAATGAATATCGTCATCTTAAGTCCTGGTATAGTTAAATTTACCCTCTTTTGAATTATATTCTTGATTAATTGTGTTTTTTTATATTGTTTTTGTTTAGCACATACAAGTTTGATTTTAGGTGAAATTTTAGGTTTTTTTATTTTTCATTTTTATCGTTGATTCAAATTTATACTTTAACTTTAACAAAGGTTTTTTTCTTTTTTTACAAATAGTTCTCCAGTTTACCGTTGCTAATTGGAAATTATCCCGTTTAATTAGTTTTTTTGAGATGCTTTTTCCATCAATTTGATTTATTGTACTGTTATGTGATAATTGACACTCATTTGGAACCTGTATGCTTTTAGTAGGCATTGAAATATGAACTTGTAAGAAAGTTGTTGTTGGCTTTGAGTACAGCTAGAAATGAAAGTAATGACCGTCTCTCTTGGCGATGAGTATAATCTATATATGATCATTTGCTTATGTACATAATTGCATATACATTCTAGCTATCTCAAGTTGGCATGCATCTTAACATTATGATTTATTTTTGACAATATCAACTTGACAAATGAAGATGATAGCCTTGAATATCATTTGAAGCCATTTGGGGTCTAATAAATAATTTTGAGAAAACAAATGTTTTCATTATTCCATTCCTGGTATACGTTTTTGTACATGTGGAGATGATGAATTGATGAGTTTGTTTTGGTGTATGACGAATTAATGATGATAATGATGAATTTGTATAAGAAAGAGGCATTCGTTAGTTTTGGAATTCCAAACATAAGTATTATAGAAGGTCAGGTTAGCCATTTTGAGGTTTTTAAATTTAAAATGTAGGTTGCATAAATTTGCTCAAATTGCTCTTTTGCCTTTTTATTATAAGTTTTAAAATTGTTGTAATTCTTTATGATGGAATTGTTTCCAAGTATTGTTATAAGTTTTTTGTAATTCTTTCTGATTGAATAACTTACAGTTATAAACTAGTTTTATGTCTGTAATGAGTTCGAGTCGAAACTGGTTTTTTTAAAAGAGTATCAAATTGGTTTAGGTCAAAACAAGCAGGTAAAAAAGTGATATGATCAGGATGAATTTGGGTCAAAACAAGCTGTTTTAAATTGTACTATTTTATAACTTAAAAGATTCCTTATTCAAGTATTATTAGTTTTGTTGTTAATTTAAACGTGCAGGTTGGGTTCTTATTTAGTTCAATATAATCTATGGGACTTACAGTTTGCACAGATATAAGACTTGCTCTTTTGATTCTACATGAGACTCTTGAATTTTGAGAATTTAATTTAATTTAATTTGGATTTAAGGGTATATTGGGAATTCAAGATTTTGACTGATTCAATAACATTTTGAAGTGAGTTCAGATTTTGACTACGGGTCAATAAAGAGGATTTAGGTGCAGGGATATTTCTGATATATTTCATACTAAAAGTTATGGTTGTAGGTCAAAATCATGATGTGGGCTCAAAATTATATCAAAAGGGTATTTTCCAATAAATTGAAATAATGTCTAATATAGCATAAGGGAATGTTTGATATAATCTACAAATTTTGAATGAAGGGTGGATTCTATACAAACAGGTCATATATTGTAAATGTGTTAACATTAAGAATAAAGCTAATTTGATGTTGAAGTCTGTCCACTGCAGTCTGCAGCTATCAAAGGAAAGTGCATGGGCAGTTTACAACTTTGCAATTTGTTAAACTCTGTCTGTTGCATATCTAATTTGGTTAGATACAAGTAGTTTGTATATTGTTTTGTGGCTGCAAGTTTTAGTTTGTTGATTTTGATTAATTTGGCCACCAAGGGTAATTATGGAATTTGATTTCTGAACTCATTTGAAAACTGTAGAAAGTTTGTACATTATCAGTAGTTAAATTATGGTGTTTGATCGTGTGTCATCAAGAGATGTACCAAGATACGGATTCAAATATTGGTGTTGTACGATAAAATTAATTTTGTATTGGTGTTGCATGAAAGTGAAGTTATGCAAAACAAATTGCAGATTGCGAGTTACTATGTTTCGGTTGATACTTTATAGGGGTTATATTTTGAGTGTGATCCACTACATATATTGTTACAGATCAAATTGATAATTCGGGAAAGAGACATTTTTGGTATTAATTTTGTAGCTTAAATTGTGGTTTGATCAAATAGTCAACATACAATACACATTCAGGAAATGCCATGTTTTTTTAATTATATTGTTTTACCAACCCGTGTGTCATACGGGTTCTAACTTAGAAAAGAATATATCCGTACTATCAACATCATCATCCTCCCGGTCCCTTGCTTGCTTTATTACCATACTCTGAGCATCTCCTTCCTTGTACTCAACCGACTACTGTTGCCATACCTCACTCGATAATTGGTCCTATTTTTCTTAATTTAATATTCTTATTAATTCATATACTTTCACCCTACACCGAAACCTTCTAATTTTGAATTTGTATTTGTATTCGTATTTGTATTTGGAATAATGTAGTTGACACTGATGCATATTACCCGCAAAAACGAAATGTTTAAACACCCATAGACTACTACTTTACTTTCAATAAATAAATATGTGTCTTGCCCTAATTGAGATTAGGCTCCTCACGAGCCAAGTTGAACCGAACGGCTGAAATTCGAAACGAGCCAAAATTGAATCAAGCATTTTTCAATCGAGCATTGAGCGATTTTCGAGCATTATTTATTCATAGTTATTAAAAACGCCGTTTTTTTGCGCATAGGCGTTTTTTTTCAGTAGACGCGTACCTAATGCGGCTTCCATAAAAGCATGTGCAAGTTTAGGGAATTAGTCTACACTTGCCTATTTTTTTGATTTTGTTTAGCTTGATTTTATTTGATGATTTGTTTTTGATTTATCACTTAACCTGCTTAAACAACTTACCTAAATTAATGTGCTTAACAAAATTAACTAAAAAGTGATCGCGAACTGGCTATTCAATATCATCAGAGGCTACATACCAGAATAGTCAAGAGGTTAGTAACATGTTTACGATTAATATAAATATGCAACTTGTAACAGTGATTGATTCTCATATTTTTCAATTTTAATTACTTGAAGATGACTGCTTTTATTTTAAATATTGTGAAGATGCTTTGTTTTATATAGTATACTACAAAGTTTGTGTATTGTTTGTGTTATTCGTAATATATTGCGTGCGTATGATCAACTGATTCATAAAAAACTATCAATCTTCCATAATAACGAGAGACTAAAAGTTACAGATGTGATCAACTGTTTATTGTAAGTATTTATTTAGTAGAAGAAATTTGAAAGTTTTATGTAGCCATATTTGAAAATATATATATATATATATATATATATATATATATATATATATATATTCCATTACAATTTTTTTTCTTTGATTTTTTTATATAAGTTCGTTTTTTTTTTTGTGGAGGCCCGCGCTTTTTTTGCGCCTAGGCCCTCGGAGAGGCCTTTGCGCCTTAAGTGCGCCTAACGCATTTGATAACTATGTATTTATTTCTTTTTCACTCAAAAAATTTCAATAAGAAACAAATTTGAATGCTATAAATAATATGTTTTGTAAACAAATTAGTAGTTGCTAGAGAAACGTGTAATATGTTGTAAATTTTTAAAATAACGAAGTTTGCAGTGGGATATAATGAACATGTAAACAAACTTCTGGTATTCTGAAAACTAGAATCGAACTAATGAAACTATAAAATTGACGGAATATGAAAATGATATATCTGTTCATATATAATTATAAATAAATTAAATTAAATTGAAAATATTCAAGCCGAATCGAACTGAACCGAGAAGACCTTTGCTCGTTGCTTGGCTCGTTTACAAACCGAACCGAGCAGAGCGGCTCATTTACAATCAAGCGAACATTTTCCGAGCAATTTCCAAGCGAGTTCGATTGACGAGTGGTTTGGACGGCCCTAATCAAGATATTATTTTCCTTTTGCAGACTATTGACGAATTTGCCGTTGTACCCCCGAATGATGAGAAGTTGCTGAAGTCCATAGTGTCCCAACACCATGTCAGGCCCTACATTGACACCTGCGGCTTGGATTTCAGGCAGTATGCCATCGCCATCTAGATTATACGGATTAAAAACTTCCCGGTTTTTCTTTGGATAGTACGAAAGTATCCGCTCTCTCCCCAATGTTGGCTAAACGAATCTCTTCGTAACCAATAAGGGATCCCGTTTTCGGTCCCATAACTGATAATTACCACAGCTTGTAGATCACGCTGTGGTAATTATCAGTTATCGGACCGAAAATGGGATCCCTTACTGGTTGCTAAGAGATTTGTTTAGCCTAGATTGGGGGAGAGTGGATATTTCCGTACTATTCAAAGAAAAATGAGGGACACAAACATATATAATATGCTGTCACTGAATTATTGGATTGTGGTGCCATTTTTGTAACACAAAACCGCATTCTAATGACTTATTTAAATTTTATACTTTTTTTGTTTACATTTAAGTTATTTAACTCGTCTCACATGTCTTGATCCACACCATTTTTATACGCATTCTGTATTTTATTCATAAGAATCATTTTAATTTTATACACATTTTCATGCTAGACCAAGTTTATACGGTTAAAAACAACTATAAGACGGGCAAGTTCACATCATTGACGTAATTAGGGGTGTTATTCGGGTTGTATTTTCGGGTTTCTCGGGTTCGAGAAATGTTTTTAAAATGCTCATACCCGACCCTAATCTCCCCTGGGTTATTCGGGTCCGGGTTTTATGAGTATGGGTTAATCGGGTTTCGAGTTTTTGACCTAGAGTAGTCTCTTAATGGTCATTAAGAGGCTACCAAACAGCCCCTAAAAACTCAAACAAATATATCGTCTTCAAATTTTAACTTACATAAACAAATAACAAACCACATATTTCAATTGAATGAGTCTGAAGAACGCCTCGATTGACGGAATGAATAACCGGTCGACTGATGAAATGAGCCTGAAATGGATTTTATTCGAATTTACCCGAAACCCATTAAAATGTTAGATTATTCGAATTTACCGAAACCCATTAAAATGCAATTGGTACTCGACTAGTATTAGTTCGGGCTATACTCGGGGTTTGTTAGATTCGGGTTCAAGCTTCATAAATACAAGTACTTTTGAGTTCGGGTTAATAGTTTTCGGGTCGGGTTTCGAGTTACGGGTAAAAATGACAGCCTTAATACTAAAACTCATAGTTTTTGAAGTAAAACAAATTAAATGTTTTTATTATACAACATTGAAACAGTATACATACTATAATTTTCACCATTTACTTATTAATCCATAAAGAATCACACTAATTCTTTTACAAAACAAATGTAACAAATAATAGAATTCAAAATACATCACCTATATATTGATTGAATTAAAGGCCAGAAGTGAAGGGCACATTGGTCGCAGGCAACCATGAACCACCGGCAATGAAGTTTCCAACGGTGAACTTTGCCGCCTCGGTGGCGCTAGTGATCACTCGGTACCCCTTCCAGCTAACCCGCCTCGCAGTTGATGAACCTGGCCCCGTGTTCATGTATTCCCCATAATACAACGTATTGAGTGCAAAGTTCCCGCTCCATGGAAACCATCCAGCGGGGTCTACTAGACTATCAAGGAACGTGTTGAGAAACACGGTCCTTGAATACTGTTGCCAAGGCCTTCCAAGATATGTCTTAGTGGATCCTGTGGCTCCTTTGAGGTCTGAGGCGGCCATGACACGACAATGTTGGATTGAGATTCCCGTGTTCTGATTTGGATCGGACCGACCTTGTGCAGTCACCGTGTTGGTCTTGTTAGGCGGGTTACGTGCATAAATGTTGCAATTTTGAAACACCACCGCTGCGTTGCCAAAAATAAAATCGACCGTGCCATATATGTTACATTCTTTATAAAACTGTCTATTGGAGTGGACATAAAGTGTGTCTTGGTAGCCTTCGAAGCAACATTGGTAGAATACCGAGAGATCTGAGCCGCTCCTGAGTGCCACTGCCTGGTGGTTTTGCGGTCCGGCGGTGTTTCTAAAGGTGATGCCACGACCGATGAATCCGTCTCCCCCGACAGCTGTTAATGTAAGAAAATTATAATTATAAGTCTATATTTATTTTTAATTTGCAATATGAATTGTAATATATAATTTTGCCAATCATTTCCCTTGTGACAATATTACTTTTTTTTTTGACAAAAGCATTTAAAGGTCAACGTGACATTAATCACATGACTTGTGTTGGAAGAAAAGGGAGTTCATTGATATCCCACAAGTAGTTAACATTTTTAAAAATGGTTATTTTTTATAGGTTTAGTTTATAAAAAATGTAACTTTTGAGATTAATCTTAGTGAAAATAAACAAAATGTCTATTAGAACATTTAAGTAAAAAAAAATGTCCATGTTAACAATATATTTTTTTTTCATAATGTCTACGCTCAATATCATCCATCCACACACTTTTTAATCAGGCCAACAAGATTTTTAAACAAGCATAATTCTTTCACGCGTCACAAAACTTAGTTTTTCTTACAAAAATCGTCAGAGCCAACGACACGAGATTTATTTTCCGACGACATTTTTTTTGCTTCCTGACGAGATCTTCTCATTTCTGGATGAGATTTTTTGAACAAGTAGCAGAATCTGGTTGGTTAAAAATATTACTGAGTAAATAATTAAAAAGCGCATTGATCGATATGATTGAAAATTAAAAGATGAACATTTGGAGAAAAAACTGATTAAATGGATATTTTCTTGACCTTAACCTTTTGATCATTGAACTGTGACATGTTATTAAAAGAAATATAATTTGAGTTATTGATTTTACTTACCAAAAGTGGCTGATTTGAAAGTTGTAGCGCCTCCTCCAACACTTTTGCTACCGGTTATTATTGTTTTTCCTATACCATCTCCAACTAGCATTATGTTCTTCAACTTTCTACCTATTTCAACATTCTCCTTGTAAGTACCTGCCTTCGCATATATCACAAACCTACCTTTTCCGGACCTTTTTCCCGCTGCGGCTATAGCTTCTCCCACGGTTTTATAATTAACTGAGCCATCTTGAGCCACCACAACATTAGCCTGAGCCGCCGGGTTCAAAGATTGCAAGAGCTTGCGATCGCCCGGCTTCACCCATGTAGGGAACCCTATTTGGTTGCCTTGAGATGGAGATTTTCCTTTGTTCATTGCTAATGTATTGCTAATTAAAGAAGACACATTATTATTCATTAGTGGCAACATGTAGCCACCAACACCTAGCTCTTGGAACCCGGCTCGGCTCGGCACGTCTCGAGATTGGTGAGAGCCGTGCTGAGCCAGGTTTGCATTTCATATTGGTTACACGGTTTACGAGGGTCAACAGTCATGTTGAGCCTCTGAACAGTGCTTTCATAAAGCTCAATGCAGTCTTCCCATGCGGCTTTTTCAAGCTTGTTACGACATTTTAGGCCTAGCCCACGAGTGTTTGACTCAGCGTGTCGCGCCCTATCGAGGGTTACTTTTAGTAACGCCTTAATGAAGTCGGATTTTTGTTTAATTGGACCGGAATATTGATTATTGGCTAAGAAATACTTGCATGATTCCGGGTGTGGTGTTTGGCTACACCATGAAGCTATCTCCGGTTTATACGTCATATAGTATCTGGATCCGTACGCAACCAGAGGTAGGAGAAGGATCAAATATGAAATTAGGGTTTTTGCAAAAGATGGAAAGGGTGTCATTTGAACAAAACAAATGATTTTGTTTAGAAAGTTGGTTTTTGGTTGGTGTGAGTGTTTGCATGCAAAGGGTTGGTTTATATAGTAGTGAAATCCAACCAATTAAGGGGTGCACCACCTGGTACTTTCATATGTTGTCAACTGTTTTAAGTCTAAAACAAGACATGCAAACTTACCATATTTAACAAAAGCCATTATATAAATTCATTATAATATATTTTTAAAGTTAAAGAAAAAAAAAAGGAGAATTTGAACGTTGTAACTTACATTTTGATGCAAGTTGACGACTCCTAATTTTTCTATATTTTATTTCATAAGTTAATCAGTCACACCTTAATTGTATATAACTGTATATAGGATACATCATACGCCCGCGATCATTGGCGAACGCTGGGTTGCCCGAGCCCACCAACTCTTGTTATGTGAAAAACCCACCTCCTAAAAGCTCGTTGCATGCGATAAAACTTGATTAGGATCGGATTTGAAAATGCAGTCTCTAGCCAAAGTCTTCACGTCCTCTGCAATGTTAGTTGAGATAAAACTTATCTTACTATTCTAATAAATAGCTACTCCTATGTGTCACTTGTCAACCTCTTATCAACTCTCACAATTTTTAACCAATTATCAAAAAATGGTATCTCTTTTGTGTCAACCCGTCCCAATAATACTAACTGAAACCTTTTTTTATTATTCTTTCTTTCTTTTCATTCAACACCAAAAGAGATAACAAACCCTAATTCCCGTTCTTCCCAACCGCCGTTCCTCTCTTTCATGCAAAATTATTCAACCAAAAGTAAGATTTGAATTTACTCTAGAATGTTCAAGTTTTGAATTTAACCTACTGTTTTTTATTTTAATACATTAATACATGTTTTCAGGGTGCTGCGTCTATGAAAAAGGATGTGGATGCTCAAGTTCCAAGCTATCCAAATCTTCAGTCAAAATTGTTGTGCATCCTTCGTAATGTCACGTTGCATGTACGCCGTGCCACTTATTAATCATTTTTGTTGTTTTAAACCATGTTGTAGAACTCGCTTATTAATAAACTTTTCAAAATTATATATATATATATATATATATATATATATATATATAATTTTGATAACTTAACATAAAAGTTCACATAAATACTTCAGTGTTCACATAAACAATTAAATATAAATATAACAAATCAATGAAAAAACCGATAACTGGGCTTAACGGGTTAAAACCAAGGTCCAATTGTATTTACAAAATCCCATTTTGGCCAACTAGCGATTACTCCATTAGTTGCACCAATTAGCTGAAAATTAATCAATAACCCACCGATTAGCGATTAATCACAGATCAATCCTGATTTTTACAACACTGGTTTTAAATACGAGTTACTTTTAGAACTTTGTTACAAAAAATGTTTTTTTTTTCAGGTTGTACAGAAACAGATGAAGTGTATGCTCAGATGACACTCCAACCCGTTCCTTCGTTATGGACTTTTGTAATTCGCTGGGCTTAAATTTAGGTTACTAACTATATTTCATAATTCATGATCATTAGCTATTTGATAGAGAAGCACTATTGACGTCAAATTTGTCAATGAAAGCACACAAGCCACACACCGAGTTTTTTTGCAAAACTTTGACAGCAAGTGATACTAGCACTCATGGAGGCTTTTCTGTTCCTCGTCGAGCAGCCGAAAAAATGTTTCCGCCTCTTGTTAGTTCAACTTCTTTTCAGTATACATTGGATGACTTTTGACTCAATCAACTCATTTGGCCCATTTCCTTCTAATTTTGTAATTTCTACCAGTTTGGCCCATTAGAGAAAAACATTAACCTGAATTAACCCAATCATAAAGTTGGAAAATTTGTGTTTTATGTGATAACAAACATTTTTTTTAAATAGGATTTTTCCATGCAAACGCCTACACAAGAGCTTGTGGCCCGAGATTTACATGACAATGCATGGACATTTTACCATATTTATCACGGTAAGTAATAAAAAACAAGGTAATCTGACCAATACAACCACAAATGTAGTGTACAAGGAATTTTTTTCTTATTTGTAGACTACTTGCGTAATGTTTGTTTTATAATTCCTGTAATTTTAATGAAAGTTGTAATTGTATTAACAATATATGATAATTGTGTTATTAATTATATTTTGTTTAACGTTAAATATTGTAATTTTCATTAATTTCCCATGTAATACACAGGTCTCAAACTAGTTAGCATATATAATGAGTTAGTAATTATTATTCAAAAATATGTTATTTGATTGTTTTTTATGTGAATCAAATGGAACCATGCACGTAATATCGTAAGTCGTCATAATGGTGCCGAAATATAACCTTTTTGCATGATACTACGTTCTAGCAAGCTAGTGGATTTGTCAAAATTAAATAAATAAAGCAAACAGAAAATATATTATTATTATTTGACTTTAAAACGAGGAACAATTACGCGGTTATTCGAGTTGAATACGGCGTTATCTATGTCGTCATGTCCACTGAATTTGCAGATAACAGAAAATAACACTCTTAAGTTTTATTAATTAATAGAACTTAATTTATTATATTATATATTATGATATAGGAATATTCATATTAATTAAATATACATATACATATCTTGAGCCATTAGAATAAATAAATGATCCCGAAATTAGTTTGAAACGTTCAAAAACTAGTAATTATCAAAAGCTTTACTTTATGACTGTTGATTTATTAAAATGAAATAGTATTTAAAAAGAAAATAAATCAGTAAAATTATTTATATGCACAAAGAGTAATTGTCTTCATGTATATCATTTGATGGAGTGAATTAATTCTTGTTAGAAAGTCTCAATCTTGCTGGTGGTGTCAGCTTCCTTTTAAGTTTTAACTACTTATCAAATTCTATCTATATTTTGTATAAAAGTTAAATTATAGGAAATGTATATCCCAATCTATGCCTAAATTTATACAAGTTTAGTTGCATGGTCTAATTACAAGTCATGTTTTGATTTAAGCTTGATGGATATGGCAATCTTAATGGTTTTTGAATTATTAAATGTTTAGATTACATCGAAACAGAAGGCAAGCGGGCAACAAGCGGCGCCGCTACCTCTTTTTGAATTGCAAAACCCAATCTTTTAAAAACTACATTTGCTGATCTTAGAGTCATTACATTAAAACGTTGCTACAAGCTACAGAAACTTATTAATTACGTACACATTTACACGTATATGATTAAACTAAACTAGTCACAACGAACATGGTATCAAAGATGTACGACGAATATATACGAGATTAGTTATGTACTTAAACCAAGCAGCATTAGTTGGAGTGTCTTTTCCTTTATGGTTTGGTGTTGCAAAGGAAGATCTGAATGATAATAATCTCTAATAGTATTCAAAAAGGTTAAACTGAATTATGATTTTTGTAAAATATGTTTTAATCATATTTAGCATACTACTTGACTATTCACAAATTTAATGGCAGGGAGCTCGGGGAACGGCGAATGAAGGGTAGAGGTTGCGGCCTTTGTGGTCACATGTTTGATCCCAACTCCGGGGGTTCTTGTTATGGTTGTGTGGGTTTTCTTCGGAACTAGGTGACGCGATGGTGGCCACTGGCCAGTGCACTGATGTAAGAGCTTCCTCTTAGGTAGACGCGGGCCTATGTGTTACCCCGGGGCGACCGCCCACCTTAAATGTTTTTTAGTGTTATTTGTATGTGAAAATCTCGACCCCCCCTCCCCCCCTCCTCCCCCCAAATTCATAAAATTAGTGTTAAGTCCCGCTGTCGCCCCCATGAAAATAATTCCTGGGTCCGTCACTGCTCTTAGGGGTTTCCTCTGGACTGCCCGGCTCGGTTTTGAACAAAATTTTTGTTGGCACGTACATGTCTCAATAATATTTATTTTTTACACACTTGAGCTACACTTGATACAAAATAATGATTCAAAGTTATAAATTAAACTTAGATTAATAACTTTTATATAAATATTTAAACACTTCCTCAATAAATGAAGATCCTTAAATTTCCTATCAAGTTACGTTAGTGTCATTATCGTATAACCAATTAACGACTTATAATGCAGTGCGTCCCACCACAAATCAAACTTAGGTGCAAGATAATGATACGTTAACTTAATATTTACAAGAGGATAAGCACAAAACATATACTATTTACATAACTTGTTTTGAATTAGGATTATATATATTTTCAGTTTTTAAATTATTAATAACATTTGAATTTTTAAACCTGCCCAACGAGTTTGCTGATAACACGACTGGGAGGCTTGTCAAACCTTAACGATTCTTATGTATCTTTAAGTTTTTCCTCTTTTAGATTCTATGTATTAAGCTAACACTTCAATCCCGAGCTCAAGCTGAGGTATGACTTGTTTATGGAACTAAACGAGTTCGTCCTGAGCTTAGACTCGTTTAAGGTTTTCTCAAAATATATAAAATTAATAAAAAACAAGTATTTAAATTAATTAATAAATAATAAACGAGTCGAGGTATGACTGGTTTATGGCATTAAACGGGCTCGACCTGAGATTAGGCTTTCTTAAGTTTTTTTTTTTCAAAATATATAAAAATAATTAAAAAAGCAAGTGTTTAAATTAATTAATAAATAATATATGAGGCAAGCCTGAGATTGAGAAAACAACTTACGAGCCAAACTCAAGCTTTAGAAAAAGAACTCGAAACGAGTTAAGCTCAAACTCGAACCCTCGTAAGTTAAAACAAGCTCGGGCTCGGCTAAGCTTAAAAAAGGACACTAAGCTACGGGCCTGAGATGCATCCAAACAATTAGCCCAGCCCTGACTTTAAAACCGAATAAAAAAACAGCCGATTAGTATTTACTATTTAGTATTTAGTCATCATGGATTGTTGGACATAACCACAGACAATACCTCTGGGCCTAATCAGCCCATTAGAGCTAAAAGGATTGGTTTTGTTGGAGAGGCTTAAATAACTGTTTCCCTGTCACCACTTCCGAGTAGAGGTACACAAAATATCTGGTTCCGGACCTGATTCGGAACTGGTTCCTACCCATACTTGACCCGCGGATATGTTGTGGTATTGGGTTTCTCCCTGGACCTGTACCCGGAACGGTATCCGTACACGGAACCAGACCTGTCGGAACCAGTTCCACCTTTTTCCGGTCAAAGCCTGACCCAAAACCCGAAAAAACCCGTAAAACCTGATTAAATGCCCAATTGTACCCAGAACTGGTTCCTACCCGACCCGATTTTAACTTTTGTTGACTATACCCGGAACCGGTTCAATATACCTGATTTATGCACCTCAACTTCCAAGTTCCATTCGGCCTCGCTAAGTTTTTGTTTGTATAATTGTATTTATCTCAATTTGAAAGAGAGCATGTTTGGACTAAATTTACAACAATGCTACATTGCTACTTAATATATTTTCATACTATGATAGAGCCCGTATGATACACAGGTGATAAAACAAAATAAAAGGTTGTGAATTTATACCAATTAAGAAAAGAGAATGCTAATATCAATTCATCCTAGTTGAGTTAGTAAGCCACAAATATTTTAAAAGCAAAGCAGTGAGTATGATTCCCACCAACAACATATTTTTTATTTTATAATTCATGAAGCGGAAATTGTAAAAATGAAAACTTGTACACTTGGCAGCTTATGTGGAGGGTCTAATTGAATGACATGAGAAAATTTGTGTTGCTTTAATAGTACAAGTAGATATCTTCGACAACATCGATTACAAATTTATGATGACACTTCACTGATTTGTATTAGGTGCATGCACTATCAATTCAAATATGAGTTGATATAACTCGGCCATAATGAAAACGATGAATTTGGATTGAATAACTCTCAATCTTAGTACCCGAAAACTACAACTCTAAAACTAATAACAAAGTCATAAATATATTCACAACTTTGATTAGTTTAAAAAAATAGACCATTACTCGATACAGTTAGAGATAGACTCGGCCTACTTATCTAATTAGCTGTTATAAATTAAATATAACTCGTTTAACTTATCCCTAATTGATTTCGTTAATTAACTCAATTTCTGTAACTCTGAAATACGTCCAATTGGATTGAGATTGTTACTTCAAAGTTTAAACAAAAAGATCTAGTTTTTGTATATATCATTTCACACGAAGGTTAAGCTTGAGCTCGTGATCTAAACAAAGTTCAAGCTCAGCTTATGAGATAATTGAATTTGCATGTTATGACCAGAAAATAGCAAAGAGTATAATTTTCTTTGTATTATTATTATTATGGGTTTTCTGCAGCCACCCCTCAAATTGCTAAAAAAACCGACCAATACGCGGCGTATTGGTAAGTTTTCTAGAAAAACCCACCAAATTTGTCTTATTATGTCTTTATTTTTCTTTTTTTCTTTTCTTTTGTTATTATTATTGTTTATTATTATTATTATTATTTATTTATTATTTATTATTATTCGAAATTTGGCATAGGACATTCAGTTGCAAGGCTTATTTGGGAAAATTGACATTTCCAAACGAACTTTTAATTTCTTGACTGCTTTCAATATCAGCATCTTGAATCAGTTACAGGGCTTATTTGGGAAAATTGACATTGCCAAAACGAACTTTCAATTTCTTAGCTTCTTTCGTTATCGGCATCTCGAAACTCCTCTCGATGTCTTCAAACTCCAACTGTCTTGACCATCGGCCACCTCCACCAACCATGGTTGTCTTCACTTCAACACATGTTCGTTGTCACTAAGCTTAAGCTTAAGTTTAGTATTATTTTTATGTTTAGATGGGGGTTTTGTAGGTTCGGCATTGAATGGTAATATTAAGAACCGATGTAAGTACGTGAAAACCTGAAAGTTTTGTCTTATTTAAATGGTAAGTACATTTGGTTCATATCAAGTAAGTTGAAAATTGAGAAGAGCCTAATAGGCTTCATATTGAACAATATGACACAATATCACGACCGTTTGTTTATTTTTTTGTTTTGTGATGGCCGGTGAAGGAATGAAAGCTTCTTGAGGAAGATTCAAACGAGAAGTTTTTTAGTGGTGGCTAGTAAAAGCAGAGCATGTAGGGAACTATAGCAACACAAATGTAAATAAGTAATTAGAAAACAAAAGGTCAAATCAATATCTTTTTGATAATATATGCATTTAGAATTAGTGACTTAATGCTCTTAAGCTTTCTATGATGTCATCTCTTTATGTTAAGCTCCCTACATCTTTTCTTAAATATTGTCAAACAAACATTCAATTTTTCCGACACGTACATGATTCCGGTGGTGTTGGCTAGACGTGACTTGATGTCGTGTGCGCAGACTGGATCCAGTAAAACGGCGGAGTTTTGTTTTCCGATTATTAGTGGCGTGTTGAAGACGAAAGTGAAGGCAAATGGTAAGTGACCATCATCCCAACAATCCGACAAGCTTAAATATTCTTGACCATCGGCCACCTCCACCAACCATGGTTGTCTTCACTTCAACACATGTTCGTTGTCACTAAGCTTAAGCTTAAGTTTAGTATTATTTTTATGTTTAGATGGGGGTTTTGTAGGTTCGGCATTGAATGGTAATATTAAGAACCGATGTAAGTACGTGAAAACCTGAAAGTTTTGTCTTATTTAAATGGTAAGTACATTTGGTTCATATCAAGTAAGTTGAAAATTGAGAAGAGCCTAATAGGCTTCATATTGAACAATATGACACAATATCACGACCGTTTGTTTATTTTTTTGTTTTGTGATGGCCGGTGAAGGAATGAAAGCTTCTTGAGGAAGATTCAAACGAGAAGTTTTTTAGTGGTGGCTAGTAAAAGCAGAGCATGTAGGGAACTATAGCAACACAAATGTAAATAAGTAATTAGAAAACAAAAGGTCAAATCAATATCTTTTTGATAATATATGCATTTAGAATTAGTGACTTAATGCTCTTAAGCTTTCTATGATGTCATCTCTTTATGTTAAGCTCCCTACATCTTTTCTTAAATATTGTCAAACAAACATTCAATTTTTCCGACACGTACATGATTCCGGTGGTGTTGGCTAGACGTGACTTGATGTCGTGTGCGCAGACTGGATCCAGTAAAACGGCGGAGTTTTGTTTTCCGATTATTAGTGGCGTGTTGAAGACGAAAGTGAAGGCAAATGGTAAGTGACCATCATCCCAACAATCCGACAAGCTTAAATATTCATCGATAGGGTCGATGCTCGGAAGAGGTGTTTGAAATTTAAAAATAATAACAATAATGGGGGTCCTTATAAGGGGCATAATACGCCGCGTATTAGGCCCCTTATATATGTGTGTGCTATATATATATATATAGGGTTAGGTTATAATAAAAACCATTAATCTGCGGTCAACTTTGAATACATCATCAACTAAAGTTGTCATCTTTGGGTCATGTCATTCATCAGAAACACAATCAATGTATGTATATTATACTCTTATAAAAACTTCTGATAAATACCAAGAAAAATAATAAAATATTACACTTTTTCAATAAGATAAATCCGTCTATTTTAGTTAGCAATAGGGATAAGCGTTTTTGGTACCGGTATCGAAGTTGGTACCGTCGGTATCAAATCGGTACCAAAGTTTTGAGTTTCGGGACCGGGACTGTACCGGTATTTCCTGAATTTTTACCTTCAATACCGGTACCGGTTGGTATCGATTTGATACCAACGGTACCAAAAATTTATGATTTTTGGGACCGGGATTTTCGGTAACGGTACGGTGCCGATCTTATCTCTAGTTAGCAACCAATCATATGTTTATAATTACAATAAGATACACTTAAAAAGTAGATTAGTGGAATAAATACTTATTACACCTCAAGGCTAAATTATTGAACAATGATATAAAATATAACACACCAAAAATAGTTTAACTAATTGAAATTATTTCAAAGTAATTATCAAAACCTTCAATTCTACTCAAAACTTCCCGCGTCGACACTAATGAATAAATCAATATCAAAATCCATCGTAAGAAAGGTAACAAAAATGTTACATATTTGTAAACCTTGAATTCCGTTCAAAATCTTTTATGCTGCCAAAAATTTCCCTCGTCGATGCCCAAACTAATGAATAAATCAATATCGAATTCGTCAAAAAAGATAACAAAATAGTACATTTTTGTAAATAAATTAATACATCATCATTCCCCTACCATCAATCCACCCATATTACAAATCTTACAAAAACTTGATCATATTTTTTCAAATATTTTCAATCAAAAATCATTTTTTTTATATTTATTAACCTACTATAAATTATATAAATCCACCGTACAAATAGTAGCACCATTGCACTCCACTAACCTATACACCCCCACCACCACTAACCTTCACCGTTAAATCTTTCCGGCCACCATGACTTCATAACTCTACTATACATTCATTCTTTATTATCATTCTTCATATTATTCCAAATTCCATCAAATTTTCAAAAACAAAAATGGTGGGCTTAATCTTTTTTAATTTCCCAAATCATTTTATTATTCAATTTTAAATTTTGCTCATGAGTTCAACCAATCTTGCAGGTGGAATCATCTTCTTCAACTACAATGCCTACATGGCTTGAATGTTTATTATCTGAAAAATTCTTTAACTCTTGTTTGGTTCATGAAGATGCAAAAAACAATGAAAGGAACATGTTTTGTGTTGAGTGTTGTGAAGCTATTTGCAATCATTGTCTTCATCTTCATCATTCTCATCGTCTTTTACAGGTTTTAATTTATTATTATTATTATTATTATTATTATTATTATTATTATTGTAAGGGCACGGATTTGGTGTCCGCAGCTGTTCGAATAGGATAGTGGTAGTTTAGTCTTTACACTTAATGTATAAAGGCTCATTCGCTAAGCATGTTTAGTGAATGAGGCCTCATTCGTTAAAGACTAGACTCATCTGTTAAGTTAGAAGCTCATTCGTTACTACAGTGTAACGAATGATTACTTATTCGTTAAGGTATACCCATTCGCTAAGAGTGTTTAGCGAATGGGGCTATGTAAAGACTTATTCGTTAGTATAGTTAACGAATGAGATGTCTCATACGTTACTACTGTTTTAACGAATGGAACATGCCTATAAATAGGCCTTCCATAGTTGAATTGCATAGAGATCTGTGCCATATTTATCTAATGTAACGTTATGCTGCCGGATTCTCTCTAAACCTCCATTAACGTATCTTCATGTAATGTATTGATGATCAATAGAGTATTCCGTTAATGTATGAACACGAGTAAACGTATCGATTTGCGACTAGGTCTTGGCTCGTAATAACGTATTTACAATTATTATGGTTTTGGAACTTTGGATCAAATACAAATGAAATTAACATCCTAGTTGTGAGAATTAAATAAAGTAATTATATATACAAGTAGAGTAATTATTACTCTACTTAATTCTCACAGTTAGCACGTTAATTTCATTTGTACGTTAACTTTTCTTTTATTGTTATTATATTGATGCTATTCTTAGAATATACAAAATTTTATACAGGTTTATATAATTATATTCATAATGTTAATAATTATTATTTAATTTACAATATTATTAAATTTAATAATAATTATTATTTTATTTATAATATTATTAAATTTAATTGGAATTGAAATTGATTTGCAGATAAGGAGATATGTGTATAATGATGTAATCAGGGTTGAAGATGCTGAGAAATTAATGGATTGTTCTTATGTTCAAGTGAGTTAACTGGATTTAATTTACTTTATTTATTTTTATTAATTTTGGAGAGAATTATTTGAGTATTGTTTAGTTTGTTTATTTATTTTTTGGGGTGAATTGTATTTAGGCATACACTACAAATAGTGCAAAAGTTGTGTTCTTGAAATCAAGGCCCCAAACAAGAGCTTGTAGGAATTTAAGTAACAATTGCATAAGTTGTGAAAGAGGCTTGCAAGATCCATATCCCTTCTGCTCAATTTCATGCAAGGTATAATAATAACTCTTAACATGTAAATTTATTTCTTGAGGTATAAAAATGTTTATAAACAATTCTTGTTTTCTAGTATTAATTTCCAAGATTTTATGGTAAATTGTGTTTTCATTAAAGGATCTTATCTACCTTGGCAAATTTTTCAGACCTCAAGACTCTTGGAACAATGTGCAATCTTTAATTTCTTATTTAAAGAAAAATCATACAAAATTTTGTTACAATCCTAAATTTCTTGTTTTAAATAAAATACCAAACATTTTTTTTTTTTTGCAATTTTGGATTTCTTCTTATTTTTTTTTTGTAAAAAAAGCATACAAACTTTTTGTTACAAATTTTGAATTTCTTGCATTAAAAAAATCACACAAAAGAAAAATCATACAATTTTTTTTGTTGCAATTTAATTTCTTGTTTTTTAAGAAATCATACGAATGTTTTGTTGCAATCTCGGATTTTACATCATTTTTTCACACAACTTGAAATAATCGTACAAGTTTACCCTTTTAAATTCATTTATTTATTTTTATTTGTGTGCATAGATTCATCATATTATGACAAGTAAAGAACTAATGTCAGGATTCCTATAAGAGTGCGAGGTTCTAACGCTACAGGAATTGAGTTCGGAAGACTGGCTAATAACACCAGACTCTGATATCAAACCGTTTGTTTCTCTAACGACGTACTCCGTGAACCGACGAAAGGGTATGCCCCGTCGGTCACCTTTTATTTGATGGCTTTGGTTCCGTACGTTTGGTGCATGGTGGCTAAGGGACATAGTGATATTACAATTATTATTATTATTTTTACTTATAAGTCCCTTGAGATGGTGGATGATACATGTGTTTACCTCATTTTATTTGTCTTTCCTAGTGCTAATATAATACTTGTTAAAAGCTTGTTATACATGACATGCTTCATTATGTGTCCATGATATTTATTTATATCATTCTCGTATGTCATAATCTTGGTTGTTAACAATGTTTTAAAATCCGGTACGTATCTACCGGTTAAACTGGTTATATCAAATTTTTATCGGCATTCAAGTCCGGTATTTTGGGGCGGTTTGCTAGATCATCGTACCGTTGGTTTAAAAAAAAATACCGGTTTAAACCGGTTTTAAACCCAAAATATTTTTGATATCTTTGCAGCCATGTTTTTTAAAAATGACTTTTAACCGAGCAGATAAAATTGAAACGAGTAAACGCAGTAAACGATGATTCGCTAAAATTTTGTATCCTGCAAATCCAAGGTTGTTTCTTTACATTTTTTGTAATTGATTAAGTTTGTATACAAATTACAAACTTCCTATTTGACTCGAAAATTGTTCATTTGTGATGTTTGATTCATGTGTGATGTTATTTTTTAAGTTGAAGTTCTATTTATATGGAACTATAAGGTAAACTATTCAATTTGGTTGAACTTCGATACATTTCGATTCAACCGGTTATACCATTTTTAAACCAAATCCGATAAGAATAACATACCGGTTTTTAAAACATTGGTCGTAAAGTGTTAAGTATGATGAAAGTTTGATTGATGTATAATTAACATGTTACAAGTTGTTTAAGAAATTGGCAAATACAAAAGGTTTTTGTTATTAATTTTATTGTTTGGTAAACTTGATACGTAAGTTTTCGAGTTGGTTACACAGATGGTCTACGTGGTTTAGCTTAAGTAAAGAATTTTAGTTCTTGGTAAAACCACACGTAGCGAACGCCAAAGCGACATGGGCTCTTTAACGTCTGCCAAACCAAAAATATTTTCCACAGTATACGCGTCAAAATGCAAACACCCCTCTCGGGTTTCAACCAGGTAACGGGCTAAGGGGCTCAAAATTGTGCAGCCACAACTAATTCCAATCAATCAAAATATTACACTCGCATGTTTATAAAAAAATTAATACTTAATTTGTGTTTTTCAGTTAAACCATTAGGCGTGTTTTAGTGAAAAAGTTAGTAAGACTAATTGACTAAGAGCCATGCAATAAAATGTTTTTTCAGTTTTAAATTTTAAGTTAAACCATTACACATAGTCTAATAAGTTCGGGGTTAAGGGATTTTCAATGTTGTAAAACTGTTGGGTTATAAAGTTTAATTAACTTTTCTTATTATATTATATGATGAAATAACCAAAATACATTTTTTTTTCTTATAGAGATGTGTCCGATTAAAATTGCAAATATGAAAGTCAAATTTAGCATTCAGTTTCAAAGGCCACTTTTTAAATGTATTTATGGTTCTTGTTATTCTCCTTTAGTTTTAGACTTTTAGTAATAAACACTAGTTGACCCTTAACGCGTTGCGTCATAGCTGTTCAACGTATGCGTTTACATGTGCATCTATGCTAAGAAAAAAAATATCAATTCTCTTGTTATCTATTTCCCTCTTTTCCTAGACAAGAAAAACAACAATGTGCAAATCCGATAATCTCATTATACAAAATTTTGAACAGTTGAAGAGGTAGGTCCCAGCAGAGATCAGTTGGTCCCGCAAGACTCACCTTGAACAGGGACGTCTGCGCAAAGGCCATCTGCTCCCGCAGGACCCACCATGCTCATAGGATCTTACGCGCAGTACACAAGCTGAACACGCAGGGAAAGCCTCCCAATGGTGAAGTACCCCGCCTGTTCCCGCAGTTGCGGATACAAGCCATCAGGGAAGGCTACCCGCAGACAGCAGGGCTACACGCACAAGACACTAGCTACTTCAGTAGTCACATGAAGGAATGAGCAAGGCGGGAACAATCCCGCCTAAATGAGCCAGTCTGATTCTGAAAGATCTTTTGTACCATACCTACCAAGGTATGGAAAGGACAGACGATCTGACCAGAACAGCCCATGAGCCAATCACAGGGTGACAGCTCATCGACAACAGGGCGAGGAGGAGCACCCTCTAGTACTGTTTGTCACTATTAGCCGCTGCCTACTCACCAACCCTTACTGAGGAGCATGCGCGGCCTACAGTTGGTGGAATAGTGTTACTGTTGGCCGTAACCTATTCACCAACCAGCATGGCCTGCGTACAATCCACAGTAAGTAGGACGTGCATAATCTACAGTTGGTGGAATAGTGCAGCCGACTTTGTTACTGTTGGCCGTAACCTACCCACCAACCAGTATGGCCTGTGCATAGTCCACTGTTGGTTGAACAGGAATACTATTCAGCCGGCTGTACCTTCTAGGAAACCTACCTTCGGCTATAAATACTCCAATATCTTGGAATGGTAAGATCATCTGCTATCCAGTTATCTAGCAATCTCTTAATATACACTTATATTCAGAGCAACCTAGTCTGATTCTCACGCCGGAGGGTGGTCACAAGGAGGAACCCCCCCCTTCTCAGTGACGAGCTTACGGTGTTTGTTTTGCAGGTCTCCTGAAGAACAGCCTTCTCAGCTAGACCTCATCCGTGGGAAACATTACTTAACCCCCAGATTATCTATAATCTGTACCGGGTCACTTAGTGTTTCTTCATTGGCGCCATCCGTGTATAAAAGCTAGAACTACTTTAGTTTTTTCACAATTTCCGAAGAAATGGTTAACGTTACTCCGGTTCAAAGGCCAGTAACCGACCAAGAAACCCCGGTAACAACCCCAGCAACTGGGGGGAACACCGGCGGTTATACAATCCTTACGAACACTACCCCGACTACCCAAGCCGGGGCAAGTGGAGTAAATATTCCATTGGGGTTCTCCGATACCCAACTGGAAAAACGAACGAAGGTTCCTCGCCAAACACTAGATCAAGTGAAGGCGTGGGCCGAAGCACGGCAAAGAAAATTCCAAGCCGAATTGGACGAACGCTTGCGTTCAGTTCAACAGGCTGACGAATTCGCCAGTACTCGCCAACACCTCAATATGAGTAGTGACTGCGAGTACTCAGACGACGAGTTGGAGTCCGACACCGACGCGAACCCTCGCCATAAGGCGAAAGGGAAGCGTAAGGAAACGGACGTCCAACCAAAAAGGAATTTTGGGGAAGCCTTTAAACCAATCGTGGAGAGAAACCCGCGTGACTTTTCCAAAACCTTTAGACCAACTGCTACAAATGCAGGGAAGTCAAAGTTCGCAAGGGACATTGCGGAAGCAATCGCCCCGAGAAGTGCCAAACAAATGTCCAACATTGGCACTTACGATGGTCTATCCGACCCAGACGACCATTTGAACAGGTTCATTGCGGGGGCTACCGTCAGCAACTGGACGGAACCCACGTGGTGCTACATGTTCCAGATGACTCTGGTCGGAGCGGCCAGGGCATGGTTCGATCGTTTACCGATCCACCACATATATGACTGGGCGGACTTTCAGAACAAGTTCAGCCAGCATTTCAGCCAACAGAGGAAGTACACTGAAGAGCAGTGGACGATCCTTAACTGCGTGAGAGAGGAGGATGAATCTCTACTAGACTTCATCACTCGCTTCAACTCCAAAAAGCTTAGTCTCGGCAACATAAGTGAAGATCTGGTTCGCGCCGCCTTCATCCAAGGCGCCGAATACCCAGAACTTATCCGCACATTGACGGGTAAGGATGGTATGCCATCAACTTGGGATGCCATCATGACGGCGGCAAAGCGCTTTGCCGAGACGGAAAAGCAACTGGGAAGAGATCTTCCCCAGAGTACACACCTCTACACGCAGAGGACCAGAGAGAATAATGTCCGGATCGCCCGGCAGAACAAAAAGAGGAGGCTAGGTATTTGGCAGTCAAGGGTAAACTTTGACACCTCATCCAGCTCTCGCCCTCTTGTTGGCGGAAGGGACAACACACACCCCTCAAACCGAAAACACCGGTGGACGCCACTCACGAAGAGCGTCACGGAGATATTTGCCACGGAAAAATTGCCATGGCCTAAAGCCCCAATGATCCGGCAGAAACCTAATGCGGATCAAAGCAAATCCTGTGATTTCCACGGGACAAAGGGTCATGGTACTGAAGAGTGCACATCCTTGAAGGATATTATTGAGACATTTGTCAAGGACGGAAGGCTTGCACATCTTGTGGCATCGATCAGGAAGGGAGGAAGGAATGACAACCGGTACAGAGGTAACGGACGAAAGCCCGTCGATATCAGCATCAACATGGTTCATGGCAAGGTCAGAGGAAGAAAAAGACGGGTGGCAGAACCATGCGCGTGGAAAGAAGCTGAGGTGCGCTTCCCGCGAGTGCCAGGAGGCCCCAGCAAAGAAGGCCCCATCGTCATCAGAAGCCAGCTGGGGCACTACATCACTTCACGCACTCTTGCTGACAACGGCGCTTCGTCGACAGCGATGTACAGACAGTTCTTTGATAAGCTGGATGATGAAGACAAAGAACGCTTGGAAACGGTCTACGCTTCAATGGAAGGGTTTGACGGAAGTACAGAAACACCCCTGGGTATCCTATCTTTCCCCGTTACTCTTACTGATGGGAATCATTCACGCACAGAAGACGTGGATTTTGTCGTAATGAAAAAGCCACATCATACGTACGACATCCTATTCGGAAGAGACGGGATGGCAAGATTCAACGCCGTGGTATCTTCAGTCCATGGCATGATGGGATGGCCAACAGCTGAGGGTGTAGCAATGATCTCTGGCATTCCCCAGGTATGCATTGCATCTGTTTCATCTAAACCCAAACCGAAAAAGGCTAAACCAACCATTACTGAACCAGAAAAATGGGCCTTCAATGGCAAATACCCCGACCAGGCCGTTACCATTGGACCAACAATCGTTGATCCCACCCGCACCTTACTCAAACGCTTACTGCAGAAAAACGCTGACATCTTTGCGTGGGCACCAGCTGACATGACTGGTGTACCCCGAAGTAAGGCGGAGCATAAGCTAAAATGCGATCCGGCTGTCACGCCAATCGTACAAAAGCGCAGAGTAATGGGGCCTGAACAAACTAACGCGTGTAGAACCCAAGTCAAGGAACTCCTTGACGCAGGCATCGTACGCGTTAGTAGATATCAAACATGGGTTGCAAATCCCGTAATGGTACCGAAGAATGACAAACAATGGCGCATGTGCATAGATTTCAAAGATTTGAACAAAGCATGCCCCAAAGATTGTTATCCGTTACCAGAAATTGATCTCAAAGTGGATTCGTTGGCACCATTCCGCCTTAAATGCTTCTTGGATGCGTATAAGGGGTACCACCAAATCCACATGGCCATTGATGACCAGGACAAAACCGCATTTCGGACGCCCGATGGCACATTTTGTTATAAAATGATGCCATTCGGACTTAAGAATGCAGGGTCCACGTACCAACGACTAATGGACAAAGAGTTTCATGCCCAAATCGGGAGAAACTTGGAAGTCTATATGGATGATTTGGTCATCAAAAGCCTTGAGCCTGAGGCGATGTTGAAAGACATTGAAGAAACTTTCAACACGCTCCGAAAGGTAAACATGAAGCTCAACCCGAGCAAGTGTTCATTTGGGATGGAAGAAGGGAAGTTCTTGGGAGTCATTGTTACTAAAGATGGCTTTAGAGCGAACCCTGAAAAGGTCGAAGCCATTGTTAAAATGGAATCACCTACCACCATCAAACAGGCTCAGACACTGAATGGACGACTAGTCGCACTTAATCGCTTCTTGGCAAACCATGCAGATAAGTCGTTTCCTTTCGTGTCAACATTAAGAAACTGCTTGAAGAAAACGCACTTCCGCTGGACACCAGAAGCGGAAGCAGCTTTTCAGGAGATTCGGTCACGCCTGATCGAACTCCCAACACTTACAGCACCGCAAGCGGGAGAGGAGTTAATCCTATACCTTTCCGCAACAGATAGAGCAACCGGGGCAGTCCTGCTAGTAGAACGAAAGGGCATCCAGATGCCAATCTATTATGTTAGCGGTGTACTAACAGACGTAGAAACCCGGTACTCTACCCTCGAAAAATTAGTCTTAGCACTTATACATGCTTCACGCAGGTTAAGACGATATTTCCAGGGCCACCCAATCACCATTCTCACCAACTTCAAACTCTCAAACGTCCTAGGCAAACCCGAATTATCGGGACGTCTAGCCAAATGGGCAATTGAATTGGGAGAATATGCAATTAAGTACAAGCCAAGACCAGCCATAAAAGGCCAGGTCCTGGCCGATTTTATTGCAGAAGTCCCCGCTTCGCGGGAGAAAGAGTGCCAGGAGGAGGCTCAACCCTCCCCAGCACAGGACGTCAATGATGTCTGGCGACTCTATACTGATGGAGCAGCCAATAACGAGGGTTCAGGTGCAGGGTTAAAATTAACCGACCCAGCGGGCCAAGAATATACTTACGCTATTCGGCTGGACTTTCCAAGTACGAATAACGAAGCCGAATATGAAGCATTCTTGGCCGGTTTGAGAATTGCGCGTAAGATGGGAGTGAAAAACTTGGAAGCACATGTGGATTCCATGCTGGTGGCCAACCAAATAAATGGAACATACACGGCTGCGAACGACACCATGGCCCTATACCTCGCCCAGGCAAAAACCCTTATGCGTGATTTTAGTGATTGTAAAGTCATACATGTCAAGCGCAGCGAAAACAAATCTGCGGATGCGTTAAGCAAGCTTGCATCACTAGCCTTCACCCACCTGGGAAAGGACATCCGCATTGAACTCCTCGAAGCGCCATCAGTCCCGCACAAGGAAATTTGTGTCATCCAAACCAGTACAGAAACGTGGATGACACCAATAATAAATTACCTTGCAGCAGGAATATTACCAGAGTCAAAAACACAGGCAAGAAAACTACGCTGTAAAGCACTGAATTATCAACTCGTCAATGACATCCTTTACAGACGTAACTTTCTTGGCCCACTCTTGAGATGCGTGGACAACCAAGATGCCAACTACCTCCTAAGGGAAGTACACGAAGGCATCTGTGGGGTACACGCAGGTCCCCGCGCTGTTGTAGCCAAGTTAAACAACGCGGGATACTTTTGGCCAGGGATGCATACGGATGCACTGGCATACATCAGAAAATGCAGGTCTTGCCAGCTTTACGCACCTAACACGCATCGCCCGAAAAACGAACTGGTTCCAGTCACTTCTTCGTGGCCATTTCAGAAGTGGGTCATCGATGTGACAGGCCCATTTCCTACAGCAGCAGGAAATGTTCAGTTCCTAGTGGTAGCTATCGACTACTTCACCAAGTGGATAGAAGCAAAACCTTTAGCCCAAACAACCGCAAAGCATATCAAAAAATTTATTTGGGAATTTATAATTTGTCGTTTTGGACTTCCACAGAATTTGGTGAGCGATAACGGCACCAACTTTGCTGACAAAAAGCTACAACAATGGCTAAAAGAACTTCAAATCACCCACACCTTTACCTCAGTGGCACACCCGCAAGGAAATGGTGAGGTGGAAAGAGCAAATAAAAGCATCGTCGAAGGCATAAAGAAAAGACTCTTGAAACACAGATCCGGCTGGGTGGACGAGCTTCCGCACGTCCTTTGGGCAAACAGAACGTTGAAGAAGGCCAGTACGGGAGAAACCCCGTTCAGCCTCACTTATGGCACTGAAGCCATGGTCCCGGTCGAAATTGGTCTACCCTCACCAAGGGTCTTGAGTCAGCCAGAAGACAATGATGCGGAAAGACGGTTGGATCTTATGCTAACCGAGGAACGCAGAGACTTAGCCGCAGTGCGTGAAGAGAACTACAAACGACAAATGCAAAAGTACTACAACACGCGGGTAAAACTCTGCAACTTCAAGGAAGGAGACTACATACTGCGTAACAACGAGGCTTCGAACCAAGAACGCCCAGGAAAGTTGGCCCCGATCTGGGAAGGGCCATACGTTATCAAACAGGTTCTGGGAAAGGGCGCATACCGGCTCGAAAGGCTCGATGGCACTCCCATCCCAAGAACATGGAATGGAGCTCAATTACGCAAATGTTATATGTAGATCAATTCCAAAACTTGTAAAGAAAAGGCCAAGAGCCACTTCTAATGGAAATGATTCTCCTTTCATAATGTGTTTACCTTTATCCTTATGAACTCCCCACTGGTGCCGGTATTTACCGCATAAATGAGGAGAAGTAAGTCATTGCGTGTGGAAGGCGGCAAAACCCGCATAAACACAACGTTAAAAATAAGGGAAACCTACACGCAGGTATGATGTAAGTAAAGTTTAGCCATCTTTGTAAGTGCAAGTGACGGTCTTATCCGCACAATCACAAATAAGGAAGCAAAACTTCAAACTATCATCTACCACGTTCAAAGGTTATCCTAAAAAAAAAAAAAAAAAAAAAAAAAAAAAAAAAAAAAAAAAAATACTTAGAAATAAGGATAAGGAAAACCTACACGCAGGTCAGGTATGGGTAAAGTTTAGCCATCCTACTAAGTGCAAGTGACGGTTCAACCCGCACAATCACGAAAGAGGAAGCAAAACTTTAACCCACTATCAACCACGTTCAAAGGTTAACTTATCCTAAATACTTAGAAATTTCGAGGAAAAATGAGGAAAACCTACACGCAGGTCAGATGACGGTTAAAATTTAGCCATCCTACCAAGTGCAAGTGACGGTTCTACCCGCACAATCACGAAGGAGGAAGCAAAACTTTAACCCATCATCAACCACGTTCAACAGGTTAACTTATTCTAAAAAACTTGGAAAATTGCCAACTTAAACTAAGTCATGAGCTTATAAAGCAAGGAATCCAAAGGAAATAACAATCTTATCCGCAAAAAGATTTATATTTCAATGATATATTACAAGAATGGCCGGGTTACTACCCGCCTGAAAGAGTAAATCTATACAAGTCTATCTTAGCAATGGAAAGGGATCTTCAGGATCAAGCTTCAGGGCCGCTTCCACTTGGACCCGCTCCGTCAGACGAACGGGGTGGTTCGAGGAACGCTTTGAGGACAGCTAACCCATCATCAGCAGCAGCTACTTCGTCCACCTTTTCCACCACTGGATGCGGGAAGGCGGCGTATTGGTTCAATGCTTGGTCATAAATGGCTTCGGTATCCACATCGAACAAAGGGAAGTTGGAAGGCGGGACACCTTTCTCAACAAACCCTAGACCAAGCAGGAAGCCGGCCTTTTCCCCATCCTCATGAGAAGCGTTGAGGGCTGCGGTCATAGCATCATCGTAAGAGGTCTCTGAAAAGACCCGACGCACAACCTACAAAGAAAAAAAAATACAAGTGTTAGAACCTTTTCTTACAAAAGAAAAGCGTGAAGACAAAGTTAAACATACCTGAGGCAACGCTTCTCGAAGAAGCCCTTGGAGGGCAGCTTGAGCTTCGTTATAGGCGCGTTCGGCTTCGCTCTTGTTAAGGTTGGCAAGTAAAACTTCCTTTGCGGCAGCCTCTTCGACGCCCTTAAGCTTCCGCTGGGTCTGGTCAAGCACCCCCCTCTGGTCCAGGATTTCCTGGAGTTTCTTGGCATCTTCCATTGCCAAGGCATCATGAGCGCGTTGGAGAGCCTCTAATTTGCCTTTCAGCTCCTCATTCTCCACACGCAGAGGCTCAGCAACGGCTTCAGCCTGGGCAGCCCTCTCGGTTGCGTTTCGCGCAGTCTCCCTGGCCAGCCGAAGCTGTTCATTCACAGCTTGGGCAGCCTTGGAGCGGGCCTCGAGTCGCGCCTGAACTTCAACCTCGAGGGCCTTGAAGGCCTTCTCCTTGGCGGCGGCAGCTGCCGCCAGCTGTTGGTTCTCCTCCCGAAGAGCCCGCGTTTCAGATACTTCCTTTGCGCGAGCTGCTTTTAACTTGTCGTTTTCACGACAAAGCAGCTCGACGCGCGGCTGCATCCGGGCCTGGAGAACCCGAAGCTCATTGGTTAGCCTACCCTCCTGGTAGCTAACCATGGCTTCCCCCAACGCACCCGGGGGAGCAGCGTGGCGAACCCAGTCCACGCACTCCACAGGTGTGCGAAGGGTTGTTCCTCGGCGTATGTTCCATCGCAGAACATACACTTCATTGGAATCCGTCACTGCAAAAAAAACAAAGGCAGTAAGGAAAAGATGATAAAAAACATAGGGGAAAAAGAAAGGAACCCTACGCACCTGTAGGGTCAATGACAGGCCGATAACCGCCAAACCCATCACCTGAACCTAAAGGAAATCTATCCAACAGGTCAGGCAGACGGGAAGGTGACAAAGATCGGCGGGAAGCCCTGCGCGTACCTGATGGTCCGGCCATTGGTGCCGGTGGCGCGGGCATGGTGGCAGCCGCCGTGGTCGCCGTTGGGGTCGCTGCCGCGGTCGCCGCCTCATCAGCAGCAGCAGTAACCGCCGGCTCCGTGAAGGATGCTGTAAAAATCGCACTCACGGCCGGCGGTGACGTCATCTCTACCGGAACAGTTGGCTCAAATGAATGAGCAACTGGACCAACGGATGCAGGCGCAGGCGCCTGGGTCGACGCCTCAGGAAGGCTGACCGAGCCTACCGTCATTGGCGGGGAGGTATTCCCCTGCGTTTCACCCCGGAATGCGTCAACATCCACGCCTGCACAAAGAAGAAAGTGTTAAATTTAGGAAGTGATAAATCTACAAAGACAACTATGATTGTACTTACGGGTTTTCTTGACCCTGAACGTACGGACGGGCGGGGAGGAACCCGATGGAGCCGGCCTCTTGGTACCGGTCACCGTCGTCTTCGTCGGTTCTCCGGAGGTAACGGACGTAGCCTCCGGAGCAGTGGTCTTCTCACCACCGGGCTTCCCCGCCACCTCTTCACTATCTGACTCCGAGTCAGATAGAACCACCGGACCAGCCGTGGAGGCCTTCTCCTTCCCTTTCCCGCCGGCAGCAGCTTTCTTCTTCCGCACCAGTGGAGGAGCATCTGAGGATTCCTCAGAAGAAGACAGGTCAAGAATTCCAACAGCGGGTACAGCATTAAGGGGTTGAGGAAAGAATATCGCCTTACCTGGCCGCCGGTGGCTCAGGATCTCGTGGCCCAGCGGATAGACCTCCACAAACCGATCCGCTGTTTGCTCCAGGATGGGCAACTCGCCCTCGTCCAAAGCGCGAGTACCCATCCGCGCGGGACCGTCGGCTTCCCGCGGAAACAGAAGCGACTCCAAATCATTTCCCTCTGAAAGAAAAGAAACAGTTAGAAGACAAACTTGTATCAAAAAAGAAAAACAAGACATACCATAGGGAATAGAGTTCAAACCGTATTCGAGCAGGATGGGAACCAGAGATGCATCTTTCCACACCCGGCTCATCCCTAACATGACCATCCCGGACTCCGCAAACCGGTAAACCGGAGATTGGATCCGGGATATCTTCGAAAACCATTCCGCCTCCTGGTAGTTGGGGGCGTGAAGGCTCGGTATCGCTTGGCCATTTTTAAACTTCATGGCAAGGGGGATGGCGCGGGCAGAAATGTAGAAGAATTCCTGCTTCCACGCGCGAAGACTGCGCTCGGTGTCGCAAATCTTCAGACCCTTAATACGGGTCGTCAGGGTGTACCACCCTTGGATGCACCTCCAGGTATAGAAGGTCATCAGGCGGTCCACATGGGGCTCGATGCCCAAAATCCGGCACACCCACTCAAAATGGCGAATCTTGGCGATCGCCATGGGGTGCAGCTCGGTCAAATGGACACCGTGCCTCTCAAGGACACGGTAAACAAATTTTGTCAATGGGAATCTAAGATTCCCATAGACAAAAAATGCAGCATAAACCCCGATCTTGCCACTGGGGGCATCGTACACGGTCTGGTGGGACTCAGGAAACTCAGGCTCGAGATGATCGAGCATGAACTTCCTGACAACATAACGGTACTGATCGCCGGGCAGAGCACACTGGCACTCACCAGCAGTACCCCTGTCGTCAGCTATAGCTTCAGCATCACGAGAGGACATTTTTGCAGAAAGAATAGTGATTTCGGGAAAATGCTTGCCTGAAAAAGGGGAGTATTTGCCGGAAATCACTAAGAAGAAGAAGAAGAGTGAAAAGTGTGAATTGCAAATAACCCTCTCCCCCTTTATATAGTAATAGCAATTAATGCGGTGAATTTAATGCGGAGGAGAGAGAAATCAAAGGTGCAATGAAACTATGACACGTGGCAAAAAGCAAGCTGGCAACAGCTGCTGAAAGGACGTGTGCCAGTAATTTCGCGGCCACGCGCCCGAAAAATCATGCCCACGCGCCTGAAAAAGCGACTGGAATGACCATGTTCTGTCACGCCACCATAACTTCCTGCACGTCCTGACATAGTCAGAAGAAACCGTCACACGACGTTTCAGATGTTTGGACTGTTCTTATCCTCACCAACCTTTCGAATTTCAAAATTCAAAATTCAAAAAGATTCAAAGGTAAGCGGGAAAATACCCCTTACCTTGGCAACCAAGTAACCATAAGACGGATGCGGGTACAGTGTTAAGGCAAACCTTCCACATACCTAGCACCCGCAGGGAATTGAAGCTAAGAATACCCCGGCAACAAAGTAACTATAAGACGGGTGCGGATACAGTGTTAAGGCAAAACCCTTCACGTATCTAGCACCCGCAGGGAATTGACGCCAGGAGTACCTTGAAAGTAAAGTAACCGTAAGACGAGCGCGGGTACAGTGTTAAGGCAAAACCCTTCACATACCTAGCGCCCGGCAGGGAATTGAAACCAGGAAGGATCTTCTGGGCAATGCTTGTGGAAACGGAAATAACATCCCCGCAGAGCGGGAACGTCGAGAAATACATTGTTTGAGGCTCCAGGATGGAATTGGTGGTTTAAACATAATTGATCACTATGTTCAAAACCACTAAAACCTCAAGGAGAATCCACACAAGTGAGACTCAACGCTCCTGACTTGCGAGAAGGTTACATACCTACCCGCATCATACCCAAAGATCAAGCAAAAAAATCGGGAATTTTTGCAAGTGACATTAGGAAACCCGCGGGAAGAATCCCCACGGAGAACCTTAAAACTAGAAACCCCTTTTCAAAACCCCTTGCTCAAAGTCCAAAAGTTCACCTCACTTTATTAAACATTCATGAGAAGAACATTGGACTGGGGGGACTTGAAGAGGTAGGTCCCAGCAGAGATCAGTTGGTCCCGCAAGACTCACCTTGAACAGGGACGTCTGCGCAAAGGCCATCTGCTCCCGCAGGACCCACCATGCTCATAGGATCTTACGCGCAGTACACAAGCTGAACACGCAGGGAAAGCCTCCCAATGGTGAAGTACCCCGCCTGTTCCCGCAGTTGCGGATACAAGCCATCAGGGAAGGCTACCCGCAGACAGCAGGGCTACACGCACAAGACACTAGCTACTTCAGTAGTCACATGAAGGAATGAGCAAGGCGGGAACAATCCCGCCTAAATGAGCCAGTCTGATTCTGAAAGATCTTTTGTACCATACCTACCAAGGTATGGAAAGGACAGACGATCTGACCAGAACAGCCCATGAGCCAATCACAGGGTGACAGCTCATCGACAACAGGGCGAGGAGGAGCACCCTCTAGTACTGTTTGTCACTATTAGCCGCTGCCTACTCACCAACCCTTACTGAGGAGCATGCGCGGCCTACAGTTGGTGGAATAGTGTTACTGTTGGCCGTAACCTATTCACCAACCAGCATGGCCTGCGTACAATCCACAGTAAGTAGGACGTGCATAATCTACAGTTGGTGGAATAGTGCAGCCGACTTTGTTACTGTTGGCCGTAACCTACCCACCAACCAGTATGGCCTGTGCATAGTCCACTGTTGGTTGAACAGGAATACTATTCAGCCGGCTGTACCTTCTAGGAAACCTACCTTCGGCTATAAATACTCCAATATCTTGGAATGGTAAGATCATCTGCTATCCAGTTATCTAGCAATCTCTTAATATACACTTATATTCAGAGCAACCTAGTCTGATTCTCACGCCGGAGGGTGGTCACAAGGAGGAACCCCCCCCTTCTCAGTGACGAGCTTACGGTGTTTGTTTTGCAGGTCTCCTGAAGAACAGCCTTCTCAGCTAGACCTCATCCGTGGGAAACATTACTTAACCCCCAGATTATCTATAATCTGTACCGGGTCACTTAGTGTTTCTTCAACAGTTCTTTCAAAAAACGAATCTATCTGATTCATGAGTCATAAGAAGACAATTCATGATTAGATGCTTTTAAAGCATACACAAGTATTATACAAGTTGTCAGTGTGGACTCTCTACAAAGTTGTAGGGCCATGATATTGTGACGACGTGTCTTGTCTGGTTATGAAGCGGAAGGGTATTTGAGTAATTGGAATGTTACATGTTATTCACGTAATATTGGTTATTGTAGCGAACAAGAACGTAGCGAGAATCAACATACACCATACGTCCATAGCTAATGAACGAGACATCACGGCAAACTAACCTCATTCGCACTTAGCTCATATGCACTTGATGACGACTATGACACTAAACAATTTGACAAAGAAAACCAAATGAATACAATACTTTGAATAATAAGAACAAAATAAAATACAATACAACATCTAAAAAGTTGCTAGAAAGGCCAGAAGTACAATAGTATAAAACTGGTAACTATGAATAGTATGGTTTATATGAATTTGATATTTTAATTTTTAGTCCGGTGTATATAAGCACACCTCTAGTCTCTAGACTTAGATGCAGATCAATAACGACATGCATAAATCAGGTTTTTTCTATAGAACCGGGTTCGGGTATGACCGGGTTTTCGAAAATCGGTATTGGCAATACCCGGATCGGGTATAAAACCGGGTATTTTCCGGATATAGATTTGGTTTTCTAAGGGGCTGCACCTTTTTGGGGGTATTTTTGTGGTATTTTTCATGTATTTTCGGGTAATTTTGGGTATAGATCGGGTATTTAAAATACTTAAAATACCCAGTCTCGTGTATTGGAAAAACCTGGTTCCGAGTATGAAACTGGTTTCGGTTTTTGGGTATTGCCGGATACATATCGGGTCCGGTTCCGGGTATGGTTTTTGATACTAAAATGCATAACCTATCCATACCTAGGGGTAGGCTCGGGTACGTGTTCGGGATAGTAAACAAACCTGGTATAAAAAAATGGTTCCGGGTTTGCGTTTTTTTCACCTGGCTCTAAGACCACTCCTATTGGGGGAGTTTTGTTCGGTCGGTTGGGTGAGAGGCATTTAAAAGAAAACAAAAAATCCAGAAAAATGGGCAACCTGTTTGGTTGAACAATGGAAGTCGGTTGTGATGATTGACAAATATTAACTCTACTAGGATGATAACCCGTGTTACACACGAGTGGGAAACATATCAATAAACAATATAAAATGTAAAAAATATATTCAATCAACACAAATATTTGATTTAAGTTTTTTACCAGTAGATATTACAAAAGATGTTAAACTATGTCTATAACATAACATAAATAAACCATTATACCTGAAAAAAAAAATAAAAAAAACACATTAGTAACAGATTTTGTAATATTATTTGAAAACTAAGCTTACAAATGCATACCACGTTTAAACTTATATTTTCACCCGTGTAGAGTTTTCGTTCAAAAACCTTTTGAAACAAAAAATGTCGAGTTTAAAAACCGTAACTTGTATTCGATTCTCCTGTTATGGAATAATAATAATAATAATAAATAATAATAATAATAATAATAATAAACATGTGTAGATAATTATTGAAAAGAGTAGTATAGAGAAATGAAAATATAAAACAATAAAAAACTTATAGATTGATCCATGAGGATCATCTCCATCAAGAAGTCTTTGTTTGGAGTGTTTGTTATCCTTGACGGTCCATATTCTCAAAACTCTAACCTTAACTGTGGATGGAGATGTTTTGAGAACATCAATTTCATCTAACATTGTAAAGTTTTGAACCTCCATTGTAATTTGTTTTAAATCAAACGATAAAAGACTTTCCTGAAATAATTTGTTTAAATATAAAATTTATAATTAACAGTTGAAAAACTTACTTTGTAAAAGCTTCAAAGGCAGAAGATTGTTTTAATGTGGAGAATGCATCTATGAGCGGATGTTATATACTACATATCGAGATGTTTATTTTTGATAAACACCGTAAGTTCAGAAACCGTTTTAATTAAATAATAAATACAATAAATCGAATTCAATACAATGCAGTATACATCTTGTATATAAAACCCTATAAATGCAGCATATAATTTCTAATAAAAATCCAGGGCTTGATTTTTGAAACTATCAAAAATTAGACATCTAACTATAATAATAAACCAATTTGACATGTTGACTAATTTAAAAACTGTTTTAATTAACCCATTTTTTTTCTATTCTTTTTATTCCGAGGATCCATCCCCTTTAAAAAAATTCTTGGTGTGCATTTTGTAAGATTGTTTTAATTGTTTTTTTTTAAGATTGTTGTTGCAGGATTGTTTTAATTAAAAATAACAATTTTTGTAAGGTTGTGAATTCTAGTCAATATATAACTAATTGATCAACTATATTAAAAAAAATTTTAGTTTCCAAATATAACAGTTTAATGTTACCAAAAATTAAATGTGAATATGTGAAAAATAATTATATGGAAATGTGATGATATGGAGTCCTATGTGGATATCGTAGATTAATGGCACGTGGATAAAATTGAGTTGTTTTATTATATTAGTTATATTAGATTATAACAGTTAGATTCCTATCCATATATAATAAGATTTTCAAATTTTAAATTGATAGGTCATAAAAATTAATTAATATTAGTGAAACTTGGAAAAAGGCGTATAATGAAAAAAAAATCACAATATATAAACATAATTTTAAAGTAACAAACATATTAAACATCATATCAAGTAACCGATAATTTAAAAAAAAATCATACATTTAAACCCTAAATAGATTAAAACATAAATCAATTAATAGAAATAGATTAAATATCAAATCTATTAACCATTAGTATAAAAAATCATGCAATTAAATCCAATAACAGTGAATCAATTTAATGTGTTTTTCACAAAAATCGATTAAACACTAAAATATAAATCATACCTGATAATTGCAAACGATGAACATATTTAATGTTGTTTGATTATGAAACCGACAAATCATGAAGAACTTGTTATAGATGAGGCGAAGAATCTAGTTACAAACGATGGGGAGCGTTATGATTTTTGAACGAAGCATGTGCCTTTTAAAGAAGAAACGATGAACAATTTAAACCTAGTAAATTTAATAAGTTTTTTAATTCTAACAATAATTAGAATAATTAATATCATAATTACATTAATAAGTTACAAAAATATAAAAGTCAATATCATTGATTAAAATTTTATTATGAATATATGAAAATTAGATTTATAAAAGGTTGATGACATGGAAGCCTATATGAACAACCTAGGTGAAGAACATATGAAGAAAATTATGTTGCTTTAATATATTAGTTAAATTTCTCTAATTTTTTAATTAGTTTGCCACATGCATGCACTTATCATTTGCTATTAAAAGTACAAATAATTAATATAAAACTTATAAATTAAAGTTCATGTTCATAAATTTTTTATATAAATAAATATGAAAAATCATACTGCTCTATTTATATGAAATAGTATTGGCATACTTTGATTCTCTACTTCTAAATTATTAATTCTATACGAGTTTTACTAAAATTCTATACGATTCTTATGAAAGATTAGATCATTAGAATAACATAATTAGAATTCATATAATTCGATTCGCTTCATAATGTATATTATATTCATTAAAATATAGCCGTCAAGAAATAAAGTCATTACAAAAATAGTTGTTAATTAATTTTTTTCTATTAAATAAATTAACACCATAAGAATTAGACATAATATATATATATATAAAATTTTGGTTTGGTTAGATTGCCAATGAGAGTGAAAATTTTATGTTTGGTTGGTTATGTATGTGTAAGAGAGAGAAATTAGTTTTTTAATAAAAAGTTTGAGTTGGTTGGATTGTGAATAGGAATAGCAACCAGCAGTAGTCGGTAAACCACGACGCCCAATTGCTGGCCAAATCAAATGAGTCCTGGGCCGGCTCTTGAATGGGCCTAACTTTTTTTTTTTTCAAACTAACACCATTCATTATTAAAAACTATTTTTTAACATAGATCCGAAATTGGAATATAAGTTACTGAAGAAACACTAATTGACCCCGGGCAAATTACGGATAATCTGGGGGTTAAATAAATGTTTCCCACGAGGGGTTAGGTCCGGCAAAGATGGTTCTTCTGATGACCTGCAAAACAGACACCGTGAGCTCGTCACTGAGAAGGGGGGGTACCTCCTTGTGACCACCCTCCGGCGTGAGGATCAGACTAGATTGCTGTTGAATATAAGTGTATATTAAGAGATTGCTAGAGAAGATAAGATAATGAGATATCAGATAATGTAAGATAATGTAATGTGTCCATACCATTCCAAGGTGTTGGAGTATTTATAGCAGAAGGTAGGTTTCAAAGAAGGTACAGCCGGCTGAATAATATTCCTGTTCTGCCAACTGTGGGCTATGCACATGCCATGCTGGTAGTTGGTGGGTAGGCAGCGGCTGATAGTGACAGGGGTTGGTGAGTAGGCAGCGGCTGATAGTGACCAGGCCGGCTGTGTACTATTCCTTTGTCACAGTGAGCTGTCGCTGCTTTGGTCAGACCTTTTGTCCATACCTCGTCAGGTATAGTACAAAAGGTCCTCCAGTAGCGTACGGACTGGCTCATTTGGGCGGGAGTATTCCCGGCTTTGGGCGGGAGTGTTCCCGGCTTGCTCACTCCTTCTTCAGGTGACATTACTGAATTATTTAAGAGTTAAGTGCCTTGTGCGTGTAGCCTTGCTGCGCGGGTAGCCTTCCCTGATGGCTAGTATCCGATACTGGGGGAACAGGCGGAGTACGTCGACCATTGGGAGGCTTTTCCTGCGGGAACAGCTTGCGTACTGCGCGTAAGGACGTCACGTCTCTGAGCATGGTGGGTCCTGCGGATCCAGTTGGTTTCTGCGCAGACGTCTCTCTTCGAGGTGAGTCTTGAGAGTTTAGCCTTTGCGCAGACGTCCCTGTTGAAGGTGAGTCTTGCGGTTTCAACTGCGCAGACGTTCCTCTTTGAGGTGAGTCTTGCGGGTCCAACTGGGCTCTGCTGGGACCTACCTCTTCAAGCCCCCCCAGTCCAATGTTCTTCTCATGAATTGTTAATAAGTGAGGTGAACTTTTGGACTTAAGGAAAGGGTTATGGGGATTCTTCCCGCGGAAGTCCTAATGTCACATGCAGAAATTCCCGACTTTTCTGCTTGATCTTTGGGTATGATGCGGGTAGGTCTGTAACCTCCTCGCAAGTCAGGAGCGTTGAGTTCCACTTGTGTAGATTCTCCATGAGGTTTTGGTAGTTTTGAACATAGTGATCAATTATGTTAAAACAACCAATTCCATCTTGGAGCTTCCAACAATCTAGTTCTCGACGTTCCCGCTATGCGGGGATGTTATTCCCGTTTCCGCAAGCATGGCCCAGAAGATCCTTCTTGGTTTCAATTCCCTGCGGAGTGCTAGGTATGTGAAGGGTTTCGCCATGTCGACCGCCTGATGACCTTCTATTCCTGGAGGTGCATCCAGGGGTGGTATACCTTGGTCACTCGGATCAAGGGTTTGAAGACATGCGCTACCGAGCGCAGTCTTCGGTCTTGGAAGCGGGAGTTCTTCTATATCTCCGCTCGCGTCGTCCCCATAGCGATGACGTTCAAGAACGGGAGAGCTCTCCCGAACCTTCACGCCTTCAACTATGAGGAGGCGGAATGGTTCTCCAAGATTTCCCGGGTCCAGTCCGGGATGGTGATGCTCGGGATGAGCCGGGTGTGGAAAGATGCTGGGACGGAGGCGCCACAGGTTCCCATCGTCCTTGAATACGGTTTGAACTCTATCCCTTACGGTATGCTTCATCTTCTTTGCTGATTTAAAGTTTTCTTCTAACTGTTTCTTTTGTTTTCAGAGGGAAACGACCTACAATCGCTTCTGCATCCGCGGGAGGCTGGTGGTCCCGCTCGGATGGGTACCCGTGCTCTTGATGAGAACGAGTTGCCCATCTTGGAGCAAACGGCGGATCGGTTTGTGGAGGTCTACCCGCCGGGCCACCCGATTCTGAGCGCCACGCGGCCAGGTAAGGAGTTATTTTACCCTCGCCCTGTCAATGCTCAAACCTCTGCTGGAATTCCTCTAATTTTGTCATCTTCTGATGAGGAATCCGCAGATGGTCCTTTCTTCACGCAGAAGAAGAAGGCTGCTGGCGGGAAGAGTAAGGCGAAGGTTGCCTCTACTGCCGATACGGGGAATCGGTCAGAGTCAGAGACCGAGAGTGAAGAGATGGCGGGGAACCCTAGTGGTGACGAGACCACTGTTCCGGAGGTTGAGACAGCTGTCACCTCCGGGCAGCCTAGTACGACGGTGAGCGGCGTGAAGAGGCCGGCTCCATCGGGTTCGTCCCCGCCTATCAGAACCTTCAAGCTGAAGAGAACTCGTAAGTATAATTTTCATTTACTTTAACTGCATATCCTTCCGCCATTATATTTAACTATCTTGTCTTCATGCAGGCGTGGATGCAACTGCATTCCAGGGTGGAGCGGGGAGGAGCACCTCTGGACCCATGACGGTATGTTTGGTCAACCTACCCGAGGCGATGACCCAGGCGACTGTGCCTGCTTTAAGTGTTGGTTCAGTTGCTCACTCGGTTGAGGCAACTGTTCCAACTGTAACATTATCCCCGCCGGCTGTCAGTGCGATCTTCACGGAATCCTTCACTGAGCCGGCGGTGATATTTTCTGCGGGTTCTTCCGCAGCGGCGGCCACGGTTGTGAGTTCACCTCCAGTGAGTTCACCTCCGATGGTCTCTACCGCAGCGGCTTCGACCGTGCCTCCGGCGCCGGCGACTACCTCGTCCCCGGCCGGTTCAGCAGGTATGTTCGGGGCTTCAAGCCAATCTCTGCCTCCTTTCCATCTGCCTGACCTCTTGGATGGATATCCGTTAGGTTCGGGTGATGGGTTTGGCGGCTACCAGCCTACTGTCGACCCTACAGGTGCGTAGGGTTATTTTGGCCTTTTTATATATATTTTTGTTTTTTATCATCTTTTCCTAACTGCGTTTTGTTTTTGCAGTGTCGGATTCGAATGAGGTGTTTGTTCCGCGGTGGAACATCCGCCGGGGAACCACCCTTCGGACGGCTGTGGATTGCGTCGAGTGGGCGCGCCACGCCGCCCCCCCAGTGGTGCACTGGGAGAAGCTATGTCGAGCTACTAAGAGGGTAGGCTGACAAACGAGCTTCGAATTCTCCTTGCCTAGATGCAGCCGCGCGTCGAGCTGCTTTGTCGTGAAAACGACAAGTTAAAGGCGGCTCGTATCCAAGAAGTAGCTCAGGCGCGGGCTATCCGGGAGGAGAACAGGAGACTCTCCGCCGTTGCTGCGGAGAAGGAGAAGGCCTTCAAGGCCCTCGAGGTTGAAGTTCAGGCCCGTCTCGAGGCCCGTTCCAAGGCTACCCAAGCTGTTAATGAACAGCTTCGGTTGGCTAAGGAAACTGCACGGAACGCAACTGAGAGGGCCACAAAGGCTGAAGCTGTTGCTGAGCCTCTACGCACTGAGAATGAAGAGCTCAAAGCCAAATTAGAGAGGCTCCAACAGGCTCATGATGCCTTGGCCATGGAAGACGCCAAGAAGCTCCAGGAGATCTTGGACCAGAGGGGCGTGCTTGACCATACTGAGCGTAAGCTTAAGGGCGTCGAAGAGGCTGCGGCTAAAGAAGTGTTGCTTGCCAACCTTAACAAAAGTGAAGCCGAACGCGCCCGTAACCAAGCTCAAGCTGCCCTCCAGGAGGCTCTGGTTACCAAGGAATGGCTTCTACGAGAAGCGTTGTCGCAGGTAAGCTTAGCTTCATAATGTCTTCACGCTTTTCTTTGTACTTAGAAAAGGTTTTGATACTTGTATTTTTGTTTTGTAGGTTGTGCATCGGGTCTTCACGGACACATCATATGACGATGCCATGAGCGCAGCCCACAACGCTTCTCATGAGGATGGGGAAAAGGCTGGCTTCCTGCTTGGTCTAGGGTTCGTTGAGAAGGGCATCCCGCCTTCCAACTTCCCTTTATATGATGTGGATACCGAAGCTGTATATGACCAAGCAGTGAACCAGTATGCCGCCTTCCCGCACCCGGTGGTGGAGAAGGTGAACGAAGTTGCTGCTGCTGATGATGGGCTAACCATTCTCAAGACCTTCCTTGAACCGCCACAGCCAACTGATGGTACGGGTACAAGTGGGTTTGGAGGGAGTGGCCCTGAAGCTTGATCTTTTAAATCCTTTCCCACTGTTAGGATAGATTTACGTCTTTGTATAGATTTATATTCTTGTAGGCGGGTAGATACCCGACCATTCTTGTAACAGTTGAATTTTTATGGAATATAAATCTTTTGTGCGGGTAGGACCGTCACTCTTGCTTTATAAACGTTATACGACTTGCTCATGCATATTATAGTTTAACTTAGCAATTTCTTAAGTACTTTGGATAAGTTAACCTTTCAACGTGGCAGATAATAGGTTAAAGTTTTGCTTCCTTTTTCGTGATTGTGCGGGTAAGACCGTCACTTTCACTTAGTAGGATGGCTAAACTTTACCTATATCTGACCTGCGTGGAGGTTTTCCTCATTTTTTCCTTAAGAGATTTTCTAAGTGTTCTGAATAAGTTAACCTTTCGACGCACGGTTGTCAATAGGTTAATGTTCAGTTTCCTCTATCATGATTGTGCGGGTAAGACCGTCACTTGCATTTAGTAGGATGACCAAACTTTACCTATGACTGACCTACGTGAAGGTTTTCCTCATCTTTTCCTTAGAAATTCTTGCCGTTTTTTGTGTTTATGCGGGTTTTGCCGCCTTCCACACGCAACGACTTCTTTTCACACTTATTTATGCGGTGAATACCGGCATATCAGTGTTTTGGATAAGTTAACCGTTCGACGCGCGGTTGTCAATAGGTTAACGTTCAGTTTCCTCTGATGATTGTGTGGGTAGGACCGGCACTTTCATTTAGTGGGATGACCGAACTTCACCTATGACTGACCTGCGTGAAGGTTTGCCGTTTTTTGTGTTTATGCGGGTTTTGCTGCCTTTCACACGCAACGACTTCTTCACACTTATTTATGCGGTGAAGACCGGCATATCAGTGTTTTGAATAAATTAACCGTTCGACGCGCGGTTGTCAATAGGTTAGTTCGGTTTCCTCTATCATGATTTGTGCGGGTAGGACCGGCACTTTCATTTAGTGGGATGACCCAACTTTACCTACAACTGACCTGCGTGAAGGTTTGCCGTTTTTTGTGTTTATGCGGGTTTTGCCGCCTTCCACACGCAACGACTTCTTCACACTTATTTATGCGGTGAAGACCGGCATATCAGTGTTTTGAATAAATTAACCGTTCGACGCGCGGTTGTCAATAGGTTAGTTCGGTTTCCTCTATCATGATTTGTGCGGGTAGGACCGGCACTTTCATTTAGTGGGATGACCCAACTTTACCTATAACTGACCTGCTTGAAGGTTGGCCGTTTTTTGTGTTTATGCGGGTTTTGCCGCCTTCCACACGCAACGACTTACTTCCCCACTTATGTATGCGGTGAAGACCGGCATATCAGTGTGGAAAGTTCATAAGTATAAATGTAAGTTTATCAGCGTCAATGTGATAAGGAGAATCATTTCCATTAGAAGTGGCTCTGGACCTTTTCTTTTACAAGTTTGGAATTGATCTACATGCACTGTGTAATTGAGCTCCCTTCCATGTTGTTTGGATGGTAGTGACATCGAGCCGATATGCACTTGGTTCGGAATCTCGTTGTTTACGCAGTATGTAGTCTCCAACATTGTAGCTGTAGTTTCGTGTTTTTCCCAACTGGGGTTCTACACGCGTTGGCCTGCTCAGCATCCTTTACGCCACGAGGTGTGCGAGTTCTCCATCTATGACGAATGTCTCGATGATGTCTTTCAAGTCTATGCATTCGTCGGTGTTGTGGCCTTTTGTCCTGTGGAAGTCACAGAATTTGCTCTGATCAGCGTTGTGACGCTCTCGGATTATTGGAGCCTTTGGCTATGGGAGCCTCTCGGTGTCGAAAATCTCGGTGACGCTTTTGGTGAGCGGCGTCCACCGGGGGTTCCGGTTCGACGACTGCCTGTTGTCCTTTCCGCCTAACCGAGGGTGCGAGCCGGATGAGGTGTCGAAGTTTACCCTTGACTGCCAAATACCTAGCTTCCTCTTTTTGTTTAGTCGGGCGGTAAGGACGTTATTTTCTCTTGTTTTCTGGGTGTAGAGGTTTGTGCTTTGGGGAAGATCTCTACCCAGTTGCTTTTCCATTTCCGCGAAGCGTTTAGCTGCTGTCATGATGGCATCCCATGTGGATGGCATGCCATCTTTACCCGTTAAGGTGCGGATGAGCTCTGGGTCTTTCGCGCCCTGGATGAAAGCAGCGCGAACAAGATCTTCGCTAATACTGCCCAGACTTAGCTTCTTTGAATTGAAGCGCGTGATGAAGTCTAGTAAAGACTCATCTTCCTCTCGGATGCAGTTGAGGATTGTTCATTGCTCTTCAGTGTACTTTCTTTGTTGACTGAAGTGTTGGCTGAACTTCTGTTGGAAGTTTGCCCAATCGTAGATGTGGTGGACCGGTAGACAGTCGAACCACGCTCTGGCTGCTCCAACCAACGTCATCTGGAACATATAACACCACGTGGGTTCCGTTCAGTTGCTGACGGTTGCCCCTGCTATGAATCTGTTCAAATGATCGTCTGGGTCGGATATACCATCATAGGTGCCGATGTTGGACATCTGTTTGGCACTTCTTGGGGCGATTGCTTCCGCAATGTCCCTTGCAAACTTGGAGGTTCCCGCATTTGCAGCGGTTGGTCTGAAGGTTTTAGAGAAGTCACGTGGGTTTCCACCCGCGTTTTTTGGTTTGAAGGTTTCTCCAAAATTCCTTCTTGGTTGGAAGTCCGTTTCCTTACGCTTCCCTTTCGCCTTATGGCGAGGGTTTACGTCGGTGTCGGATTCCTCCGAATCATCGTCCAAGTACTCGCACTCATTGCTCATGTTGAGTTGTTGTCGAGTGCTTCCGAATTCGTCAGCCTGTTGGAGTGAACGTAAGCGTTCATCCAACTCAGCTTGGAATTCCCTTTGACGTTTTTCCGCCCACGCTTTAACTTGTTCAAGTGTTTGGCGGGGGGGCCTCGTCTGTTGTCTTTCCACCTGGGTATCAATGAATCCCAGGGGAGGATTGTTTACTGCACTTGCCCCGGCTCGGGTAACCGGGGTAGTGTTCGTAAAATTTACTGCACTTGACCCGGCTTGGGTAACCGGGGTAGTGTTTGTAAAATGTGTGTATTCGCCGGTGTTCCCCCAGTAGCTGGGGTTGTGGTTACCGGGGTTTCTTGGTTACTCCCTGGCCTGGGGACCGGAGTAACGTTAACCATCTTTTCGGAGGTTTTGAAAAAACTGAGAGAATTAGTTCTAGCTTTTATGCACGGATGGCGCCAATGAAGAAACACTAATTGACCCCGGGCAGATTACGGATAATCTGGGGGTTAAATAGATGTGTCCCACGAGTGGTTAGGTCCGGCAAAGATGGTTCTTCTGATGACTTGCAAAACAGACATCGTGAGCTCGTCACTGAGAAGGGGGGGGTACCTCCTTGTGACCACCCTCCGGCGTGAGAATCAGACTAGATTGCTCTTGAATATAAGTGTATATTAAGAGATTGCTAGAGAAGATAAGATAATGAGATATCAGAAAATATAAGATAATGTAATGTGTCCATACCATTCCAAGGTGTTGGAGTATTTATAGCCGAAGGTAGGTTTCCAAGAAGGTCCAGCCGGCTGAATAGTATTCCTGTTCTGCCAACTGTGGGCTACGCACATGGCATGCTGGTAGTTGGTGGGTAGGCAGCGGCTGATAGTGACAGGTAGAGATGGCCAAAAAAACCGGTTGGGGAACCGGTTTACCGGTTTAAACCGGAAACCGGTTTTTACGAAAACCGATTTTTTAAAAACCGGTTTGACCGGTTTAGAAACCGCCGGTTCGTCTTTCGGTTACAAGTTCTAGATCCAAAACCGGTTAACGAACCGGTTAATGGAAAAACCGGTTTTTTTTATTAACCGGTTATGGAAAAACCGGTTAACCGGTTTATAAAAAAACCGGTTAACCGGTTTATAAAAAAACCGGTTAACCGGTTTATAAAAAAAACCGGTTTAAAACCGGTTAACCCTAACTACGAAAGCAAAGAATGGCTTTGGTCAGTCCGTTTTGCCTTGTAGTTACCGGTTTGTTTATACTGTGAAAAAATAATGGTCTTCATTAAGTACAAAATATAAAAAACAAATATTCGTATTTGAAACCGCGAAATTTAAAAAAAAAAAAAAACCGGTTAATAAAAAAAACCGGTTTATTAACCGGTTCTAACCGGTTTCTAAACCGGTCCTAACCGGTTAGACCGGTTAGGGTTTTGACAGCAAAAACCGGTTATTAACCGGTCCGGTTATTAACCGAACCGGTTTTTTTTCCGGGCAAAAAAAAACCGGTCCGGTTAATAACCGAACCGGTTTTTTTAAAAAAAACCGGTTTGTGCACCTCTAGTGACAGGGGTTGGTGAGTAGGCAGCGGCTGATAGTGACCAGGCAGGCTGTGTACTATTCCTTTGTCACAGTGAGCTGTCGCTGCTTTGGTCAGACCTTTTGTCCATACCTCGTCAGGTACAGTATAAAAGGTCCTCCAGTAGCGTACGGACTGGCTCATTTGGGCGGGAGTATTCCCGGCTTTGGGCGGGAGTGTTCCCGGCTTGCTCACTCCTTCTTCAGGTGACATTACTGAATTATTTAAGAGTTAAGTGCCTTGTGCGTGTAGCCTTGCTGCGCTGGTAGCCTTCCCTGATGGCTAGTATCCGTTACTGCGGGAACAGGCGGAGTACGTCGACCATTGGGAGGCTTTTCCTGCGGGAACAGCTTGCGTACTGCGCGTAAGGACGTCACGTCTCTGAGCATGGTGGGTCCTGCGGATCCAGTTGGTTTCTGCGCAGACGTCTCTCTTCAAGGTGAGTCTTGCGAGTTTAGCCTTTGCGCAGACGTCCCTGTTGAAGGTAGAGGTGCACAAACCGTTTTTTTTTAAAAAAACCGGTTCGGTTATTAACCGGACCGGTTTTTTTTGGCCCGGAAAAAACGGGTTCGGTTAATAACCGGACCGGTTAATAACCGGTTTTTTTCTGTCAAAACCCTAACCGGTCTAACCGGTTAGGACCGGTTTAGAAACCGGTTAGAACCGGTTAATAAACCGGTTTTTTTTATTAACCGGTTTTTAGGTTAACCGGTTTTTTTTTTTTAACTTTCGCGGTTTCAAATACGAATATTTGTTTTTTATATTTTGTACTTAATAAAGACCATTATTTTTTCACAGTATAAACAAACCGGTAACTACAAGGCAAACCGGTAACTACAAGGCAAAACGGACTGACCGAAGCCATTCTTTGCTTTCGTTGTTAGGGTTATTTGCTTGGAAGATGAGTATGAGTGTGTGTTGGTGAATGTGTTTTCAACAAACCAAAGATTAAAAACACATAACTTTCATTTATAGTTTACATTAAAAATACAAACATTAAATCGTTTAGACACGATTAGAAAAATACAAGGCAAAACTGCTGTTTCTTTAACTAAATTAGAAAAATCCAAATCAACAAGTAAATAAGAGCACATATTAGGAAAAAGAATGCTTAGACACGATTACATGAACAACTTGTTGTTTCTTACTCGTGATTTGCCTCCATGTTTGCTGTTTCTTTAACTAATTTTCTTCGCTACCCGATCCCGAGCTATTTCTTAGGTAATCGTCGTACGCGGCTTCTTCATCGGTCATTGGTTGAGTGTGTCCTTCATTGACCTCGTCTTCATACAAGCCCGCTTCATACTTCATTTCCCCCTCGAGTGAGCGTTGATGTTGTGCCCTATCTAAAGAGTCCAAGTAATCCTCGTAGCAAATTGACATCTCTATAGCTGGTGCAGTGTGTCGAGTCCTCCTAATCGATATAACCCTGCCAGAAACAGAAAAAGCAGACTCCGAAGCTACCGTGGAAGCTTGGACCGTTAGTAAATCTTTGGCCATGGCGGCGAGGATCGGAAACTCATCCTCCTTACCTCTCCACCAAGCCAGCAAATCAAGACTTCTAAATTCATCCGGAGTCATGTGTTTCACAAAGTTGGTACCACCATACCTTCCAAGTTCATTGCTTAGGGTGTTTACCCTTTGACGTTTACCGGCGTCTTCCCAAATCATGTAGTACATCCCCATTTCAAGGTCGGTTTGGGATTGGAATTGGGCAACAGCTCTTAACGAGTCATGAATTTGGGAAGACGACCCGTATTTTGTAAGGTAGACATCATACATGTTTGACAAGGTGGTGTTGAAAGCATTCTTTAAAGTTTGGCTATAATAGGGGTTTTGATCGTCGTTTAATCCAAGCTCATCACAAATTTTTTCTATTAAAGCTTCAACACCACCAACATTGATGCAAGGGTTTAACGCAACAGCACATGTCAAAACAGCGGGTAGTTGTTGAAAATATTTTCTAAATTTTTCTTTCATTTTTACACCCATATCAAAATAAGGTGCACCCCTACAATCAAGTTCACTCAACTTTGTGCACATGACAGCAATTTTTGGTAAAGCAATGGGGCTTGTTGGATAGTAAACCCCGGATAAACTAGTTGTGCAAGATTTAAAAATTTGAAGGACCTCCGTAACGATCTCAATCAATAACCAGTTTCTAGGATCATATGGTGCACATTTACCCCTACTTGACAAAATTTGATGAAACGCAATTAATGATTCTTTTTGTTGGATGGCTTTCTCAAACATATTACAAGTCGAGTTCCATCTTGTTGGACAATCCCAATTTGGCCCCAACCATTGACAATTAGCTTCTACACAAAATTTTTTGTATCTTGAAAATGTTTTATTGTTGCTAAAAACATCTCGTAACATTCTTTTAAAACTGTTTCTTTGCGTTTCGATCACGTTTAACCCATCTTGCACGGCCAAGTTGATAATATGTGCAATGCATCGGCTATGAAAAAACGCTCCATCACAAATAGGTTTATACTTTAATTTTAAATGGCCAACCGCGGCCGTATTGTTGGACGCGTTATCAAACGAAATTGAAAAGATTTTATCTTCAATTTTGTATTGTCGAATGACTTTATCCAAGATTTGAAAAATATTTCTACCCGTGTGCGGGTAATCAAACAATTGAAACGCAACGGTTCGTTTCATCATTTGCCACGACTCGGGGTCAACCCAATGAGCCGTCACACTAATGTATGAGTCGGGCGAACCATGAGGCACCGACCAAACATCCGTTGTTAAGTTTACACCAGTTTGTAAGTTTGAAAAGTATGAAATTAGTTCGGATTTAGCGTTTTTCCATGCTTTAAGACAATCTCTTCTAAGGGTCGAACGACTTACGTGTTGGTAGCGTGGTTGAACATAGTTTTGCATCATCTCCGTGAATTGAGGGTTGTCGAAGTGGTTGAAAGGAAGTGTTTGTTGAATCACAAAGTTTGAAAACTGTTGACGTACCGCTTCAACGTCGTACGTAAACACCCCTCCTTGATTCGTCATCTCCGGCTGCGAACTACTTCCCGCTTCGTCCTTCAAGGCCTTGCAAAAGCGCTGTTGTATATGCGCTTTTAAAGTGGAGTTTGCATCTTTGGCATAGAACTTCAAACAGTGCTTGCATCGAGCTTTTTGGCGACCGTTAGACAGTTCGCATAGGTCGAAATGTTGCCACACATCTTGGTTTCGTTTCGTGGGGATGATCCGAACGACCGTTATGTCTGTGTTCGAGGCACCCATGTTGACGGATGAAGCAGCACTTTGGGAGGCCATGATAATAAGAGCGTATAATCGAGTATGAAATAAACGAGTACGAGTATGAAATAAACGACTACGAAATAAGAGCGTTGGAGTGGTAATGTGGTATAATTGAGTGTGAGATAACAAAATAATCGCGTATGAAATAAACGTTTAGAGCTAGTAGAGTTGTATAATCGAGTGTGAGCTAACCTACCCAACCTAAACTATATATAGTTGTTTGTGGGGGTAAAATGTTAAAAAAAACGGCTAGAAATCAAGAAAAAACGGGCAAAAAAGGACCCAAACGGTCATATGGCCGTTTTATAACGGTCAAAAACCGGTTAACCTAAAAACCGGTTAACCGGTTTTTAGGTTAACCGGTTTTTGACCGTTAACCGGTTAACCGGTTTTTTAATAACCGGTTTTTTAATTTAACCGGTTTTTTTACTAACCGGTTCAATAACCGGTTTTTGTCCACGAATGAGTAACCGAAGTACTAACCGGCGGTTCAATAACCGGTCTAACCGGTTTTTAAAAAACCGGTTTTCGTAAAAACCGGTTTCCGGTTTAAACCGGTAAACCGGTTCCCCAACCGGTTTTTTTGAACACCTCTAGTTAAAGGTGAGTCTTGCGGTTTCAACTGCGCAGACGTCCCTCTTTGAGGTGAGTCTTGCGGGTCCAACTGGGCTCTGCTGAGACCTACCTCTTCAGTTACAATTTGGTATATTACACTCACATAGCTATGTATTTATACAAGAATAACTATCCAGTTGCTAACTAACTCTACTAACTAATTATCAAACTCAGCCATCTTCTATATTATCATATACCATATTCAGCATCCCAACATATATTGTTGAGAGGTTTATTTGTATCATTTCACTATAAA